>NW_019392750.1:600000-869476 GCF_000648675.2 Cimex lectularius | reverse complement strand
AGTTACGCCTGCACAAAACCCTTAGTTCAGCGACATATGATGTTGCGTCTGTACAGATTCGAAGAATGTTTGTAAGCAATAAACCCTTCCCTGTTCACTATTCCTTTTACACTTGTAAAGACAGATTCAGATTAATCATATCCGTGAACAGGAAAGGTTCTTCTCAAATTATAACTTGTGTTTAACTAATAAAGTTCTTTTTAAAAAGACTCTCGTTTAGTCAACACACGTCACACGTAACTTATATATATATAGAAGTAAGAATGGATAAGAATGAAGGGATAAGAAAGCTATATGAAGATACCGCCGATTCTGGGAGATCTTTTTCGGGGATATACGATCACCGCTTAAAATGGAGAGTAGGCCAGTGAAAAAAAGAAGACTTATTCCAATCTTCTTATTTCTGCAAGACCAAAACCCATTCTCTCAGAGGGGGAGAAAAACCCGCTGAGGTAGGCGGTGCCGTTTGAAGGATTACCGGGGCCTTCAGTCCCGGTCCATTTCCACCACCTCGGCAAATAATGAAATGCATAACATGTTTGTGCCAGATTATAGCCTATATCACATAGAAAGCAGTTCTAGACAATTGTTAGTGAGTCGGCCCCTGAAAAGGGCGAAGACCTGTGAGAACAGGGAAAAAACGGATCTAAAACCCTCAAAGAGACCGCCTCAATTATTGATTGAATAATCATCCCAACGACAAAGGAATTTTTTTAAACTAATTATAAATAATTATAAAAATACTTATACATTTAAATGAAATTATATTGCTATTATTTAAAGCTATTAGTTCTATATCACAGACATTATAGTTAAATTGTAATGGGCTAAGTTTCTTATGAGAATGGACAACATTGCATTTATCAATATTTAGTCATAATTTAGATCACACCATCCAACTAGATTAGTTATGTCTTGTTGTAACATTTCACAGTCTTCAATAGATTTTATTATTTTAAATACTTGGAGATCATCTGCGAACAACTTAAATTGACTATTTGTAAAACACTTAACTATATCGTTAATAAATATATTAAATAACAAAGGCGACATGTGGCCACCTTGTAAAACACCCAGAGGTAACAGATATTGGTTCTGATTATATAAATCAGATCTGATTATTATAAATAATTTTAAATCATTACTTTGGTTAACTAAAAAACATATGTATTAACATAATAATTCCAGTGATACCGGTACTTCGCTAACAGCCTTCCCTTGGCTACTTCATGTGTCGCCGAGAATCGAATCTAATTACATGAAATTAGAATACATGCTAAAAAGAAGAAAACTTGAAAAAGTTGTGTGTTGTGATGGTCAGATAGTGTTTGGGGTGGCGGGAAGAAATGATAGCTCGAGTGGTTAGAGCACCATGGTATGTATATAGCCGGAAGTCGTGGGTTCGAGTCCCGTTCGTGACACTAATTTTTCATCTCAACCACTCTTAACATAAAAATTATAAATCTATTTAAATCAGTGCTGTTAATAATTAATCTGAACTTAGCCCAGTTAGCTCTGCCAAAGTCAAGTGTGTAGTTGAATGGCACATAACTGGACACAGGAATTTATTAAAGGACTCAGGGTTATAATTGCTAGATGGGTTAGAAATTGTTAGATTTCTATTGTCGGCAAGAAGAACCTCAAATTTTGGTCTGCCTTGCAGGGTTGTGACCAAGTGATGGGTAACGATCAAATTTCAGATACTGAATGTTAATAAAGGAAAATGTTAAAGTACTGAGGATAGAGTGAAGTTTTTTTAACAGTTACATATGCATTTATTAGGTATCTTTATTACATAATATAGAAGACTTGAACAGTCTTACATACAGCAAACAATTTTACAAACAACTATTTGGCATAGCCATGGGTAGCAACCTAGGCCCAATACTTGCAGACATAATTATGACACATCTATTAAACACAGTCATACCACAACTTCCTTTCACATTACCCTTCCTCACTAAATACGTAGATGATATATTGACAGCAGTTCCCACAGATGAAATTCAAACTACATTAGATACATTTAATAGCTTTCACCCACGCCTACAATTTACACATGAAATTGAAAACAACAAAAAAATACCATTTTTAGATACACTAGTAATAAAACAATCACAGATTGGTATCAAAAACCAAGAAACACAGATCGCTACCTCAACTTTACATCTCACCATCCTCTTCATACAATAATAAACACGGCCAAAGGGTTACTTGACAGAATGATTACCCTAAGCCATGAATCATTTCACCAAAAGAACATAAAATACAAACAGATCCTCCATAACAATCACTACCCTAAACACATAATCAACAGAATAATCAACAACTACAATTCAACACTAACATCTTGTACTAATAATACTACATCAAATCTATCAAATACAGACAAACCAACATACATTTCCATGCCATTCATTCACGGCCTGTCACATAAATTAAACACATGTCTCTCGTCCGATAACTTTAAAATAGCTTTAAAAATTATAAAACAATTCAAACACTTTTTTTCCAAAATTAAACATCCCACACCAATAACAAATAAATCTGACGTAATCTACAAAATCAATTGTTTGAACTGTCCGGCTTTTCACAATTGTCTTTGGTCTCCAGGATGAACAATAGACAGCAATGTCATCCGCATAAAGCGCAATTTTGCTATTTCTCAGTGAGGGGAGTGGATTTGTAAAAAGGAGAAACAAGTATGGCCCTAGGATTGAACCTTGGGGAACTCCGGCGGCAATTGGGAAAGGTCTAGAAGTTTCATTGTTTAGGGAAACACGGAAACATCGGTTTTTTAAGTAGGCCATGACAATTTTTATAAGGTATCCAGGGAAATTCATTTCAATGAGCCTGTATACTATACCGTCCTGCCAGACCGAATCAAAGGCCTTCTCCATGTCTAAGAGGACCATCCCAGTGTGTTTTTTTTGTTGAACATGTTGGTCACATGATCTACTACGCGAGTGAGTTTTGTGGCCTTAGAGAGGCCCGGTCTAAAGCCGTGCTGCTCATCTATGATAATGTTATTAGTATTAATGTGGAGGTTAAGACGGTGCTGAATGCACTTTTCGGATATCTTACCAAGTGCACTCAACTGGCTAATGGGTCTATAACTTGATGGATTCTCGGCAAGCTTTTTTGGTTTTTTAATAAAAATAAGGTTCGCCGTCTTCCAGTTTTGAGGAAAATATGCAAGGAAGAACATCGCATTAAACAAGTATACTAAGAAAACTAGAGCTTTTTTTGGAATGTTTTTTAACATAAGGTTTGATATACCATCAAATCCTGGGGTTTTCCTATTTTGCCTTGATTTTATGATGTTTTTGATTTCGCTAGGAGGAACGATTTTGCACTCTCTAGGGCTGTAATTAAGGCTATCAGAGAGCGTTTTTATTTTCCTAGATACGAGCCTTTGAAGATACTGTGGACCCTGGTTTAAAGTCTGGCGGTGTACTGATTCGAAATCCCCATCCCATTTACTTTCTCTTTATCGGTCGTTAGGAGATCTGAACCATGCCGGATGACCGCACTATTTGTGTTTTCGAGTGAGGCCTTTGCTTTTCTGAAAACAGACCAGAGTGAGTTGTTGCTGGGTTTTACCCCTCTGAGGAATTGAGTCCAGTTATGGTTTTGACGCTCCTTGATCTGGTTCTGTATTAACGATTGTAATCTAAGAATAATAGGTAATAGTGATAATTGCCAGTTCTTTGGAATTTTCTTTTCAGTTGGTTTTTCACTCTTATCATAGCTAAGGTAAACGGATTTATATCATATGACCTGTCAGTACTACTTCGTGTTGGAATGCTCAAATTAGCAGCATCCTGAATGGTACGGAAAAAATGAGTAATTTGGTTATCAATGTCTGCTTCGGAATTTATTACAGGACGTATTTTGCCTAGCGCAGCATTAACATGATTTTTGAACAAAGACCAATCGGCTTTAGAGTAGTCAAGGACAGGGGAGTTGTTGACGATGGATGCTGAACCAGAGAGCCTCAGCACCCCAGGGTTGTGATCCGATCTGAGCAGATCAAGACTGATTGGTTTTTCAATGCGGTAGGAAACATTTTTTAAAAGGAAAAAATCTAGAACGCTAGGAGCCCTATTAGCAGTGGGAAAGTGAGTGGAGGTCAGGACTGCATATTTGAACCCTATTGTGAGTACAATATTCGAAAACAGTCAATCTTGCAGCATTATTATTATTACATGACCATGCAGTATTTTTGGCGTTAAAATCACACATTAGAATGAGCTTTGAACATCTGGGTTAGGTTCGAGTATGTTAGTTTAAAATCGGGAGGTTTATAACATGCAATCACTGCAAGTGGTTTGTTATTCAAGGTTAATTGGGCGCCTACTACTTCCAGAGAACAGGATGGTGGTATATACAGTGGACTTTGTTGAATGTTATTCTTGACTGTCAGAGCTACCCTTCCTCTATGTCGGGAGTTTCTATCATTTCTATATATCCGAAAATTAGGCAAAAAAAGTTTTTCGTGGGTCATTAGCTTTGTACCAGTCAGGGCACACACATCCGCACGAAGATTTAACAAGGTGCTACTTAATTCTTGAATTTTATTTTTAATTGAGTTACAATTCTATGTAATCACGGTGCAAAAATAAGTTACGTTTATGTTTTGGGGCATTTAATTGAACATTGAGAAAATTGCCTCCGCCACTATTAACAGTCCGGGGTCGTTTTTAACTTGTAAGCCGTAGATTTAGCGATTAACAGCAATTTTGGGAGATTAATGGACTTTAACAGGTCTTTAAGAACTCCAGAGATGCTTAGTTCTTCTTCTTCCAGTGCTGTCCTCTGTCCTCCTGGTGGATTTATATGGGGCCAGCCCGGAGTTGTTCTTTCAGGGTGCTCCTTGCCAAGTGGGGGGCAGTTTTGGCGGTTTTTCGCAGGAACTGAGCTTTCTTCTTTCTTAGGTGTAAACGTCCTCTTAGCACTAATTGCTTGAAAGATGACGCATTGACTGCTAGAGGCTCCATGGGGACCGTCGCAATTTGGACACTTCGGAGGCAAGCTTGATCCAGGGTTAGGGCAAGTTCTAATGCACAGATGCTGCACTTCTCTTTGATTCGGCAAAATTTTGAGAGGTGGCCGTAGTTTTGGCAACGATAACATCTGAGAGCTCTGGACTTATTTTTGAGCTTCTCCCATTGGACACGACAGTAACAGACAGATTTGCATTTCTGAATGTCTCTTATTAAGGTCCCTTCTTGGAAGATTGAGAAAGTCGGCAACTTTTCAGGTTCCTTATTACCTGCTTCATGGGAGGGCTTCTTCAGGAATTGTCGAACTTTGTTGATTTTAAACCCTTTAGACTCCAGATCGCTTTTTACTTCTTCCTCAGTTAGACTAGATGGCACATTGATGACCATTTTCGGGCCTGTCTCCTTCCTCAAGGGGTATGTGTGGTAGGAGGGGACGTTGGCACTTTCAAAATAATCTACAAAAAATTTATGGTCGTCTGCGCACTCAGTGTAAACAAGCGTGCGGTCTCTCTTGAATTTAAATTCAAAATTCTTCTAGAGCTTGTGCTTTATGTTGTTCGCTGTTTTACGCACATCCTTAAAATGCGAGTAGATAACAATAGGAGGAATCCTTTCAGGTCGTTTTTCATGCTGTTTGCTAGGTTTAATAGCCGACGTGCCTGGGTGTGTTCCCGTCTCGTTATATTCCTCTTCAAGATCAGAGAGATCGGAAAAAATATTAGATATTTTAATTTTGCTAGACCTGCCCTCCTGTGATCTGTCAGAGTTTTTCCGCTTACGAGTATGCCGAGGTTTTGGAGTTATGAACTCCTCCTCTTCATCCTGTTTTGTTGACATCTTATCAGTTGTCATTAATAAGAGACCGGCGTGAGGCAAATCGGGCATAGGTGGGGACGGTTCGACACTAATCCCCTCCAACACCAACGATTAACTCACCTAAATGTCGGTAAGATCGGCAAAATGTGGTTAATTTTTTCTACAGAAAGCTTCACGGTAAGACGATACCACGTGTGCCATCCTTGCGTGTCGTCTTGAGAGTGCCAGTGAGATTTTGCTGTTTTATGTTTTTATGTTTGGTTTTGAAGGGGTGGGGAAGGAAGTCGGTATATAAAAGACAATTTTGTGTAAGGCGTCGGCTTCTTTGAAGTGAAAAATTGAAAAATTTGTTTGAATATAAAATATATTTTGCATTGTATAAATTCACTTTTCCACATCCTAAATGTAATTGTTAAATGTAAACATTGTTTGTAAATCCCAGGCCCTAAAGGTGATCTCAATAAAAGATCGAAACGTTGGCACGATAAAGAAAATGTTTTTCTGAAACCTACATCACACCCGACCGCATCTCACGATATCTGAATAATAATCATAAATATTTTCTATGAGAGTGCCCGCAGTCACTCAGAGGGCGCTCTCAACACGATAGACAAGAATGGCACATCTACACGGAAAACAAACACTTTGAGCCTTGAAGATGATCTCAATAAAGATCGAAACGTTGGCACGATAAAGAAAATGTTTTTCTGAAACCTACATCACACCCGACCGCATCTCACGATATCTGAATAATAATCATAAATATTTTCTATGAGAGTGCCCGCAGTCACTCAGAGGGCGCTCTCAACACGATAGACAAGAATGGCACATCTACACGGAAAACAAACACTTTGAGCCTTGAAGATGATCTCAATAAAGATCGAAACGTTGGCACGACAAAGAAAATGTTTTTCTAAAACCTACGTCACACCAGACAGCATCTCACGATCTCCGAATAATAACTAAAATGGTCGATTGAACGAAATAAATTACTTCATGAGAGTCAAATGGGATTCAGAGCCTCCTAGAGACTGATATTCATTTTAGATTTACTGCAGGACACTTCACTTTGGCATGGTTCCTTGACACAGAATGAACATTTGACATTAAACTTAAAAAAATCTGAGAGACAAATTTATTTAGTTAAATCTTCCGGTAAGTATCGTAAGAAACATTATGAATTTAATATCAGACAGAAACATTTTTCTATATGTCAATGGTAAAAGAATATGACCTTGGGAAAGTTATCTAGGACTACCCCAAGGAGGGATTCTTTGTCCTTTGCTATATTCGATATATGCATGGGCTATTGAAAAAAGCTGTTCCTGAAAAAGTTAAAAATTATACAATTTGAGGACACGTGCACACAACAAACAAAAATACAATTAATTAAGGTTATCGGTTATCGGTTATCAATCGCTTAAACTTCGGATGATGCCGACTCTAGGGACGAACAATCCGATTCGACCCAGAACATCATACAAACCGGATTGCTAATAGAGGCAAATACCGAAAAAATCATTCCCATTAAAATAAAAAATGTCTGTAACGGACAAGTATTATTGAGAAATATTAAAATAAATGAATTAGAAATCCCTGAGGGTTTGATAAACATAAAAAATAGCACAGCTCTTTGTGTGGTGAAAAACGATACAGAAAAGGATATGAAAATAAAGTTAGAGCACCCGATTACGGTTGAAGTGACTTTCAATTATTTCCAACATCTCGTTTTGTTCAATTACGTCGAGTAGTTTTGTACAGTAACGGAATAGTATTAACTACTCCTTAAAGCATTGTTTCATAATTTGCAAGACTTCGTTAAATACAAAAAAGGACAATTGAATTCTAACGCAGGCGCTCTATCTAGAATAGAAATACACATAAACGAAGGAAACTCTGAAACCCGAGATTTCACGTTCACGAACTCTAGACTTAGACGAAATCTTAACAGAAGTTCTAGAAGACAGACACGCAAACTCGCCAAACGAACAAATAAACGAAATTATTGCGGAACTGACCAACACAAATCCGGACATTGATATGACATCAATAGTAATAGCAAACCCACCGGACGATAGTGACATAGAAATAATGGAAAAAGAAACTGACGAACAGACTGGACTACCGAAGCAACACAGAAATTGAGGTACCAATCGTTGAAGGTCCAATAATTTATTGTAAAAACCAAATCATAATGTCACTAATAAACTTCCAACCCCAAAAGGTCAAAATAATAAAACTATTCGAGAACAAAACAAGTTAGTAGTAGAAATTTCAAAAAACAACTTCGCCGGGACATCGTAATCTTTATCAAAGAATTTATTGTACCAAAAGTAAAATACGGAATTTATTTCGAAACGAATTTTTACGAAGACTTTTGCTGTATTATGAAACAATACTTTAAGGAGTAGTTAATACTATTCCGTTACTGTACAAAACTACTGGACGTAATTGAACAAAACGAGATGTTGGAAATAATTGAAAGTTATCACATCGGGAAGACAAATCATAGAGGAATAGACGAAATATATAACCAAATAAAAAACAAATATTATTGGCCAAACATAAAAACCCATATTCGAAATTATATCAATAGATGCGAGTTGTGTCTAAAGACAAAATACGACAGAACGCCCCGCAATCTTGAACTGAATGTCACCCCAATACCCACACGCCCTAACGAAATACTGCACGGAAATAAATTTCTCACGACCATAGACGCTTTCTCACGTCTTGCTCAAGCTTATAAACTTAAAACCTCACAGACTGTCGAAATAACACAAATTAATCAAGCATTTCACACATTATGGCATACCGAAGAAAATCGTTACCGATAATGTCGTGGAATTCAATAACTAACTTGTCAAATAATTACTTAATGTCCACAAAATCGGCACACATTTTACCAGCACACAACATCCATGATCAAATGGGATGATAGAACGACTACACTCCACAGTCGTAGAGCACATACGATTACTCAAAAATAGAGACGAATTCAACGATCAGAATATGGAAGACAAAATGAATTACTCCATATTCGCTTACAACAACACGACACATTCTGCCACAAAGCACACACCATGCGCACACATCCACAGAGGGGCATATAAATAGAGACTCCCTACTAGATATAAATATAGACGAACAATTAACTAACGACTACATAGCAAACCACAGAGAACGAACTAAATTATTATATGAGAGAATTAGAAAATTAAGCCAAATCAACAAAGAGAAATCTATTAACAAACGGAACGAAAACAGGGAAATCCTCCCTGAAATTCCCAAAGACGTTTACGTGCGAAACGCACAAAAACAGACCAAAACCAAAGACCGTTACAAAGCGGAACAGATAGATACTGTTAACAAAGAATTAAAAACCGCAAAAATAAAGACCCAACACCACAACACAAAAGACAAAATTCATTTAGAAAATATAAAATGACCTAGGAAAACGGGTAACTAACAAACAAATCTGTTCCAGGACACTGCTCTTGGCAGTCACATCGGGAGCAATAATAACGGACATCACAACAGGCACAGGACTCATCCCTATAGACCTAGGTACTGCAACAGTACAGACGTCTCACCACGTTTTAATACATTTTTTTAAACTAAACCACTTTATAAATCAACTACACGTCCTTGACGAAAACTATCGCTCGGCACTATTGCAGCATCAAAGAAAATTAATACACGGGACTAGCACGTTAACCGATAGGGCCACTCTAACTAGCTACTGTAAAATAATTAACCACACTAGAGAAATTATAAGAGATAAATTAGAATTTATCATCCCACAAGGGAATATTATTAAAGATAGATTTAAGAGAGGAATTATAAACGGTCCCGGAACAATAATTAAATTTATAACGGTAACTTAGATAACAACGATAAAGAAAGATTCGAAAAAATTATTAAACATTTAGATTCACAACAACAAGATATACAATCTCAAATAAAAGCTCAAAACTCACTAAACTCAGAAATTATAAACGAATACAACAAAACACTGCAAACTATAAACCAGAATAATCACGAGATTGCTAAGAAGATATTGACACTACACGAGAACATTGACCATTACATGGATTTAAACAGACAACATAATACCTTAAATCAAATACAAATTCTATATCACATTCTATTAAACACATTACAGGATATAGAAAATTCTATAGCATTTTGTAAATTAAAACATTACACCCCAGCATAATTTCCCCATCCGAACTATTCTTTGAACTAAATTATGCTGGGGTGTAATGTTTTAATTTACAAAATGCTATAGAATTTTATATATATATATATATATACACACACACACACACACACACACACACAGGGGATCCAAAGATTCGCAGCCGTGCTCGAGCACAATTCTTATAAATTGTTTTCTATTGTTATTACATTATTATGCAGGTTGTATATAATTCAGATTGTTATATGGTGGAATATTTTCATTTATTTACTCAGAAAGAAGCGGAAAACTGTGCATATTAGTATGTAATATATAAACTTGGCTGCTCTAAAGCAACTATTTTATGCATTTTGTTGTAAAATAATCGACTTGTTTTCCTTTCGTTTATCATTTCGGTAACAAATCCCATCAAAGTTCAATATAAAGCAACGATGTTCATAGTTGTTCTCAGGATCAAAATGTGCGAAATGTTCCCAACAACGGCATCGATTTAAATGAGTCTGTGATTTAGATGGTTAATTGTCCAAAAGGTCTTCATCACTCCCGCCTCGACAATTATTGAGAACGGCGTCGGGAATTTGTCCTGCAAATTGAGGATTTTTATCATCGCTTAAAAAGGAGCGTGAAGGCCGCGTGGCCAGTTTGTCGGCCTATGGTGCAGCCCTCCGTTCCACCCCTTTGATCGCCTTGTTAGCGACAAAGTCCACCCCATTGTTAAACAAATGTACGCGATAAAAAACATATATCGATGTTTATGAGATTTCGATCATATTATCCCTTATCATATGACGACATGGAAAATAGCAACATTAATAACATAACATACTCCATTGTGAGAAGCGCAGTTAACAGAATGAACTAATAAGGTCTTCACCACTTCGACACTCTTCAAGAAATTATATAAAAGGTAAAAAGGAAGCTAAAGAGGAGATATGTATCGACCTGCTTGTTGAACAATTCGAACAAAAGGATCTTCAGTGAGGTCACAACAGAAACAACAATTCTTTAAGTTTTTGCCGAGCTTTCGATGATTATATCGTCATCATCAGGGCCTATTTATTTTAGGAAAATATCGCAGTTAGAACATGTTATATAATTTAAAAAAACCAAATTACAAAAAAACAATTATTTATCTTACTTTAACTCGATGAGTGTTAAAATATATCTGGAGAACAAGAAAGTGCATTTATAATAAGAATAATAATAAAGAAAATAAAAATAGAGGAGGAGGTGGATAATAAACTGCCATACCTGGATCTCTTGATCATAAGAAGTGAAACGGGTCAATTAAAAACAAATTGGTACAAGAAGCCAATAAGTCAGGATAGATATTTCGATTTCAATTCATCACATTCGTTGTCATTAAAAATAAATTGCGCCAAGTACCTGATAGGCAGGGTGTTTGGCCTTAGTAACGTCGAATTCTTAGAAGAAAATATTAAGACCATTGACAATGTACTTAGAAAAAAACTACTACCCGGGGGCACTAATTAAACAACTTATTACTGAATTCAAAAATGGTCAAAACATTGGTAATAAGGTCAAAAAATCAAGTAATGTTAATAAAATACCAAACCCTTGTGTGACGATTATACCAGTGACTGAAATGGAGAACAATGGTCTGAAATCCCTTCATTTTAAATCTATCACTTACATACCTGATGTGTCCACAGAAAATCAAAGGTTTGTTCAAATGTAAAATTGGGGACTTGGGAATTGCTTACATATATAAAAACAATTTAAATATTCTGCATGCGAAGCTGAAAGCAAAGGAACCAATGGGCTAGCAATGCAATGTGTTTTATCGGGTATCATGTGGGGGTTGTAATATGCAGTATGTGGGACAAACCAAACAAAAGTTATCAGCACGGATGAACCAACACGGGTTGGATTGTGAGAACAAAAAAATAATTTCTGGACTCACAATCCATGCAATTGACAGTGGTCATTTTTTCAAGTTTGATTCACCAAAGGTCTTGACGAGGGAATCAAACTTGGAAAGGAGAATACTGGCCGAAAAGGTATATATATATTTATCAGTGTTACGCCAAGTACGTGCAATGTGCAAACAGATAGATTGGGCTCCATTTCGGTTTATGATGGTCTCCTAAACACATGCAGGGTTTTGAATAAAAAGTGGGAACAGAGAGTGCAGCCCTAGAGGCTAAATTGGTAAACTAGCCACTCAGGCCTTGAACGAGTCCGTAGATCACATGTAACGAAAAAAGCCACCTGAGCCTCATGTCTATCCCTTGTGGTAGAAGTTAGCACTTTTATTTTTGAGTTATCTAAATATAGTACAATTTAAAAAAGGTTAACTAATGTTAACTGTGATATTCTACTGTACCTGAGGAAAAAAAATAATTTTATTATTTATTTTAAGAAGAAGAGACGTGTACTTATAGTTATGTGTAACCGAGGTAACCTATAGGACCACGTTGTGGTTTTAAATAATTTTTAAAATTTTTAAATTATATTGTTTTATTGTTTTTAATTAACTCCATACGGTTCATTGTTTAGGTACTGAGCTTCATCTAATTTTAATTAATCTTATTATAAATTACAATTAATTAAGGTTTTTAGTTGAGATTAAAAAGTCAATGGCACGAGCGGGATTCGAACCCATGATCTTCGGCTTGAGCTATCTGCCGCTGCTCTACCACTTGAGCTATCGTGACCTCATGACAAGAATCACCAAGAAGAATAAGGGATAACTGAAAATGTCCTCAGTTGGTGCGAAGGCTTATAGGCTGATATTCCTGCTCCTGGCAGGATAATACACACAGGACTCCTTGAAAAAGCTTTGGGATATGAAAAATGACTTAAGCTTAAGAGCTCTCGACAACACAGGAGGTGCCCAATAGACAGGCTGGTCGTAAATTCCTATTGTAATCAATTTATCTAGAAAATTAAATGAAGACATTGAGTCTCTCTACACTTGCGGGTTTTGGATGCTAATCAAACGCGTTTAGGTTTTTGCGCAATCTTCAGTGATGACCTGTCAGGAACGACAATCTAAGGGTTTATGACTCAACATTTCACCATCGGCTCTCAAACATTACACATGCTAATAAATGCATTCAATCTCAACACATACAATAAGAACAATGTACGCGATGAAGAACGATGACGCGTCTTGATGAGTTTAAATAAATAAGCGAGAGAAAACTCTTTGAGTTTTATAGTAAAAGAAATGGAAATTGTCAAGTCAGAAAGAGTTGTTGGTGGATCTACAGATCAGTCATGTTGAGTCGGAAAGTGATCCTTATTTATTAAAAACGGTAAGAGGATTATGCATGTGTTCGAACACTTTAGAAAGGATATTGTCTATACTTGACCATTTTGATCACCTTTATTTTCGAAAAACATGATTCCACTAACCTAGGAAAAAGGAAAACTACGAAAAATATAAACACCCATGGAAAAAGTGATTCAATATTCTCGCAGAAGAGAGCACTTTCCATTGATGACGTCGGTTATCATCGAAAGCTATTAAATGCCGATTGTTGAGGCTTAAGCGGCAGATGTAACGGTGCTTTGAGTTGATTGGATCAAGTTTTAGATTTGTGTCAAAGGTCTTGGCAAAACTAATCTCAGGTCCGTCGTGATTGAGGGCACAAATGGCTCTTGTACGGGCCATTATCGAAATCGGCAAGTCGACGGCTGACGCAGAGACAAAACGGCGTTCTCTACAACAACTTAACATCTCTTTATGTAAATAATTTGTGTGCCCGACAGAGCGAAAGAATAAAGCTCTTCCCCTTAGAGGAAATGTGATTGCGACGGTGGCAAGGCTCTTTGGATAAATCTACTGTCTGAAAGCTTTTGATGCCCCTTGTATCACTATATTTGTAATTTCCGGTGAGAAAAAGCGATGGACTTTGGAAAAAATCTGATCATAATAAAATCACTTTACCATAAAACATTCATAATGATTTAAACTTACTAACAATAGGTGGATGACCAAAGTCAACAGTTACAACGAAAGCCTAAATAACCGGTAATAAATCTTAAAAGAAAGCAAGTTAAGCTTGAAATTATTTTGATATCAGCCTTTAATATTATGATTTATTATGCCATTGGCACGAAAAAGAAAATGTTTTTCTAAAACCTAAGACACCAGACCGCATTTCACGATCTCCGAATAATCATTGACTAACGGTCACTAAACACCACACACTTTAATATTATAATTTTTTAGTAACAAAATCAGGATATGGCTAATTTGATAGAAAAGAACCTTAAAAGCCCGCGTATGTGTCCGGCATGTAGAGGACCCACTTAATTGAGGGTGTCATTCCTTGGTACCATATAGAGAGCGATATGCCACCTGATGTGAAAATTGTGCTTCTCACGGCAGGGATTTTGTTCCCCTATTCCAATTTTTGGTGGAATCAGAACTAGTTTTTTTTAACATACTACTTAATGAATTCGATTTGTGTATATTGAAAGTGAATGCATTTATTAGCGTGTGATGTGAAGGGGCAGATGGTGAAATATTGAGTCATAAACCCTTACATTGTCGTTCCTGGCAGTTTCCCACTGAAAAGCGAAACGCGTTTGAGTAACATCAAAACACCCGCGAGTGTAGACAGACTCAATGTCTTTATTTTATTTTCTAGATAGATAGATTACAGTAGGAATTTACGTCCTGCATACGGCGACCACTATTGTGCATCTCCTATGTTGTCTAGAGCTTATTAAGCTTAAGATTTTTTTCAGATCCTTTTGCTGCTGCTTGGGATGCTTTTTCAAGAACTCCCGAGTGTATCCTCCCAAGAGAAGGAATCGCAGCCTACATAAGACTTCGCACCAACAAAGGACATGTTCTGCAGTCTCTTATATATTTTCTTGCCATATCGGCTCAGGCTTGTTTCCGCCCTTGGTTCCTCTCAGGATATATGTAACAATGTTAAATGATAAAATCGTTTTGTAACTCACTACATATTATATATAATTTGTACAGATGATGATTAAATTACTAAAAAGATACTAATAATAAATGTAGTTCCCTGTTTCAGTTCTTTGACAGCATATTTTTGCTTTTAGCAGCAAATTACCACCGACATTCATTATTGTGAATGTTTCATCGAAATGTGTTCAGTAGTTTCCGTATTTATCATTAACACACATAGGAACAGTCATTTTATGTGTGTCCTTTTCAGATGTCCCGGCTGAATTTCTCTTGAACCAATGACGTTAACCAAAAATAAAAAATACGTGTTTAATAGACTAGTTTCAAATTTTTACTTTTTTTGGATAAAAATTATGAAGGGTACCTCAGGGCCAATTCAGCATCCAAATTTCAAATACGACCCTGTACATCCTGTCATATCGGATATGTTAAAGGATTTTTGACGCTGAAAACAATGGTAGAATCGGATTTTAAATCGGGCAAAAAATGACAAAGTTATGGCAAAGATTTTTGAAAAAAAAAACACGAATTATGTGAAAAATGTTTCGTTGTTAATTCCATTAATTTGCTTCTTCACTAAAGTAACCGTTAATTGCCTTTTTTGTTTACATTCTATCTCGCGTTATGAGAGCAAATCTTAATTCCTGGAAGTAAATACATTTTACAATAGTACCTATACGTTACATTCAGTATTTCATTCAAATTGAACCGAAGTGCACATTTTTCTGATTAACAACGAGTTGACATATTCGACTTCTTTATTGGTAGTGGTGGTATTGTGCGATATGCAGTCGAGTTGCACACCCAGAAATTTCCTGATTTCCCCAGAGTAAACTACAAAACGTTTATTCGTGTGGCCCGCAATATGAGGTGATACGGATCAGTTAGTTAATAATAAGTTATGGTAAAAGTTTGGAAAAAAACAGCTATTTGGTTTACTATTTATTAATCACACTTCATGTTTGAACTGCCTTGATGATCTTCATATATTTATGTACATATATATATATATATATATAAAACGGACATGAGGTTCCCGAGAACTCTTCGTCACAAGACAAGAGGATCATTAACGTCCGCACCTGGCCTATTCGGCCTTATCGGACGTTTTGATTCTCAAGATGAGAGCTGACGCACCTCCGCATACGACGGAATGGTGTTACCGCCGCAGCATTGGTGTAGAGGTGCCCCAGCCCCTAAGAGCCAAGACAACCTCGCTCTCTGCTTGTCCACTCCGAATGGTCGGGCCCCCATTGTGCATCGGGTCGTATGCCGCACGCAAAGGGCTAACAGTCCGAAATACATCAGCCTGTTCTCCCGCGTACTCCCTAGATAGAGAAAGCGACACTATCTCCCAGAGTATTGGGGCTTCCCATAGCGTAGAAACTACCGGATCCGCCCCGGCCGCGGTTTTGTTTTTAGTGGAATTGCTAACCACCCCCTAGATGAGCACCGCCTACGGTAAAACCTCCTGTCGAGCTCATTCAACACCTGCCATGCGCATTCGAGGGACGCCATAGGCCTAGCTTAGCTAGTCCCATCCTTCGCTCCCCCAAGGGTACCACGCCGGTCATACGCACAACAATGCAAAGCATACTCGAGTCAGAGCAACCGATTCACTACCCGTTTCCATTCGCTTACTCACGCATTCGAGGGACTATTCAGCATAATCATCGCGTCCACAACGCCTATACGCTGTCGTCCGGTCAAACGTCTCCGGTGAGGCCGGAGGTAATAACGCTAGCCACGAAGGTAACAAATAGAAGACAGGCTCTGTCTAAATTCCCCCGCCGGGGGCGTCACCACGTACCACCACGAATCCGTTTCCGGTGTAACTAGGGCTGAATTTGGAAGGTTCAGTTACCCCGTGGTACAGATGGCCATACACCCTCCCCTGTCTATGCAGACAGGATCTGGTGCACTGGCCCTCGTGTCACTCTGCTAAGGCACCCGCCGCCCATGCCGACCCTTGGCCGACACGAGTACAGCTTGTGCTTTAGAGAGGTTACCACGCCCTCTGGGCTACACCTTTATTTTGTGCCCGGATACCCCCCTTGCAACCACGGGTTGGGAGGGGACACATGATAGAATGAAGGAACTCGGATTGAGAAAAGGGCCGTGGATGTGAACACGAGGTGAGCCGTTTCGGGGTCTCGAGCCTCAAACCACACTATACCACCCGTCGTTGCCGCAGCTCCACACATAGTGGGCTACGACTCCCAGGGTGGGTGAGACGAGATGACCGTTCAAGAGCTGAACAAGTCGGCCCTATCCCAGCCAGTCGTCTCGGGGGGATGAATCCGAGTCTGCGAGACCTCTCTCGCAGGTCGGATTGGGAATCTCAATCGCAAGTATCCATTCTTCACAAATAGTGCGCTCGTGGTGGGTGACCGGTTCCTCAGGCTTTCGCAGTTTCCCTTTCGGTTCCCTGCTACTCCCCGAAGGCCGAGTGTCGCTCACACCTGGGCTTGAGAGACTCTTCCTCAGGGATTCGAGCTCTGAATCGCACATTGAGGCATTGTGTTCTCGAGTACTCATCGTCAACAAGACAAGAGGATCTTTAGCGTCCGTACCTGGCACACGGCCTTATCGAACGTTTTGATTCTCAAGATGAGAGCTGACGCTCTTCTGCATACGACGGAATGGTGTTACCGCCGGAGCATTGGTGTAGAGGTTTCCCAGCCCCTAAGGGCCAGTACAACCACGCTCTCCGCTTGTCCACTCCGAATGGTCGGGCCCGCATTGTTCATCGGGTCGTATGCCGCACGCGAGGCGCTAACAGGCCGAAATACATCCCCCCGCGTACTCCCTAGAAAGAGAAGGCCACTCTATCTCTCTCTGAGTCTAGAGGCAGGGGGCACATTGAGGCAGGGGGGAGGTGTTCCATTTCTCCCCCGGCGTCAGAATCGGGAACAGCCGAACAGTCGAACTCAGATAACAAGTTACGCCTTTCGCTAGCCTGAGACCCAGAGCAGCCAGATAGCGCGGAGGCACCCATCGATACTACCCGCCGTCATAGGCTCCCATTCTTCGCAAGTGTTCCTCATGGGCCCGAAAACCCAACAAGCCTCGCAGGTTCCCCTAGGTGCCTGCTACTACTCAAGGGTTATTCCAACACCCACTCGGAAGCTTGTAGAGTCTTTCCCACACGAGTTCGGTGAGTTGAGGATTTGTTAATCAGTTGAATAATCCACGATGGTTGCCCTTTGGTGAGCGACGGGGACCCCAGGATTTCACAAGGTCACCCCTACGGGGGCCCGTTATTTTCCCAGGACCAACCGCCGCCCAGAGCCAAGAGACAGTCCTCCACCACCAAGCCATGACTACATTGGAGTATTAATAGGAGAGCGGTATGTACTCTCTTCCGTCTTTATCAACTCTCGGCGTGCGACCACAACCCTCAAGCCCTCGCAGGAAAGCCATTACGGCCAGCCACTACTACCTCAAGAGCCACAGAACGCCCACTCGAGAGTCAATTCTTCCCTTTTGCAGGCCTTGGGCCCGCACTGGAAGTATTTCTTTGCGGTTTCCATTTGGTTTCATTCTCCTTTGCAGCCAGACCGGCGATGAAGTTTTATGAATGGAAGAATCGAGATCCCTTAATATTATTCCCGCTCGCTCGACATCATTCTTTAAGGGCTGAACACAAGAGGTAACTCCTCTTCTGCGTTATCCCACTGAAACTCCAAAAGGCAACTCCCCGCCGACTTATTCGCTCTCAGTATCACCTCTGAGAGCTATTCCTCAGCGTAGAAATAAATAATTAGAAATGTTTATTCAGTCCTTATTGATTTAAAGAGAGCATTAGATAGTGTAGAATAGAATAGAAATGCTTTTTATTTCTTTTCCTCAAAATAACAACATACAAATATGAACTGTACAAAAAGCGTAAACACATTTGAGATAGCATTTGATAGTGTTAACCACACTAAACTATGGTACAAACTTTATAATTTTGGAATTAGCCAAAAATTACTACAGATTAGGTTTTTGTATGATAATGCTGTTATGTTCGTACACGGAAGGATCCCAAGGTATCTGAATGTGTGTTACAGGGTGAAGCTTTACGCCCCTTATTATTTTCTCCATTCTTGTCCGGCATCGCTCAACTCTTCACTAACTCCATTGGATTACCATTACCTCGGGGTAGAGATTTACATTTATTGATGTACGCTTATTACTTTTTGTTACAATCACCTTCTCGGAATGAAACGCAAGAAAAGGTAAATTTACTTAATAAATACTTTGCAGATAACTTTTTAACTGTTAATATCAACAAAACAATGTCTATGGTAACCATTAGATCTGGGCAATCCGATGAAGAAAGTTTGGATGTATGGAAGTGATTCTATAGCATTTCTTAAAAAAAAAAATAATAATAATAATAATAATTGTCTGGGTGAATCGTTTTCATCGTCAGCAAATTTCTCACTGGCCAGTATATAATTCTTGGGGAAAAGCACTGTAGCGACCCACTGTTATGAAAAGCGTGTAAAAGTGATAATTGGGATTCAAAGTGCCTCTTGAACGACTCTATCTCGGAAAGAGTGCTACTGTATACGTCGGAGATTTTGGCACCAAAATACACTAACAAAATTGAAAGAGGAAGCTGAAATTTTTTAAACAAATTTTACATTTCCCAAGGAGCATTCCCGACGTCAGACTAGAATGTGGAAGGGTCCATTGAAAATTTAAAGTGTTGAAAAGAATGCTTGGTAGGTGGCACACAATTTTAAGAATGTCGGACCATCACATTACCAAGCGATGTTATCTAAATTCCTTTGAGTTAATAGTTAATATTAAAATCTGACTTGTTTTAGATTAAATTTTTTATCGAAATATTTTTTTCATTCTGACTTAGAAAACGTAATATTATTATTAATAGTCTTAAATTCTGCTGCTTGAAAAACAAAATAAATGTGCCATTTCTATGTTTTGGATAGAAAGTTTCAGATTAAAAGTCTCCTCACAACATAAATGTTATTTCATTTATTATTTTATATTTATATTGCTCCTTTATTAGATAAATATACATATTTAATATAATTTCAATGTAAGTTATTCTTCACTCTTATGTTTCGTATGTTTTATGTTCGCTTTATTTACATATTATGCTGTATTATACCAACTTCCTCAGCATGCCTTAATTGGCTGAAATAGAGTAATTATAAATAAATAAATAAACTAGGCAAGGAAAAGCCGCCTACACTAATGAACCGCTGGCAAGGCTATGGAGGTTGATTAACAACCTCTTGCTGACCGGTGAGTTATAATAACAGAGGATTACAATAGATCTACTCAGGTCGAGGTGCAGAAGGCCTTGTGGCCACATCTTTTATCCTTATCCTTATCCCTATCCCTGTATTTATGTTTTAGATCGTTTTATAATTAAACAAATAGCAATTGTCATTGTTATTTTTGTTACTGAGCTCTTGAATTGAATATGTGTATAAAAAAGGAGAGTTTTTAATAGAAAGGTAAGTATGGTAGTTACAAAAAAAAAAGTTTTCCATTAAATTCTGGCCGTCCTCTGTCCTAAAAAAGGACAGCTAACAACTTGTACCTCAAAGGCGCAGCAGATGGGCCTTTCGAGAATATAAAGCCATTGGGACAAATCGGGCTTTTTAGCTCGGATTCTTGAATGGTAGTGTTTGTTAATTGTGACTGTTTATATAGCTGTGGGGCGCTGTCCATTATCGGGGCGAAACAGGCCAGCACGTGGCTTCCTATTAAGTTGTCACCTTCTTGTTTTATTGCTGGTGACAAGGCGGCACGCGTTCAACACGCGACTGTTTTCATGATACATTTCGATTGTTGCACTTTCTGACGTCTCAATTTTTTCCACGAGCCGCCCCAGCCGAACTGCGCCCTCCCCAATCGGCCGCGACCTAATATCAAAGAAACCATTGTATCAATAACACCATTTGCCCAAGGGGTATACTTAACTGTTATTCATCCCCTTCGCACGGTCACCCCTCGGTCGACAACGGACTTTCTATTTATATGCAATTAGGTATAATTCTCCCCTCTGTAATTGTTACTCCAAATAATCTAATCACCCGTTTGAATCTTTATAGACTGCTTTTTTTGTTATAGTATTAATTTGCTACTGTCACAATTGGGATGGAGAACTGGCTCCCATACAAAACCGAACACGTTTAAAATTATAATATATGTATATATATATAATATATTTATTTCATAGATGAAAAATGTCTACTTTTGGAGGTGTATTTAACAATTAAATATTATGATATTTTTACGCTTTGCCGATTCTTTGCAATTTTCAAGACCCATACATTTCTCAAAAGTTTTCTTATTTTACATTATTCTTATTAATATTCAATATGGGCACTAGATCCCAAGAGAATTTTGAGTAACGAAAAGCCACACATACTGGCCAGAGGAGGATCTGCAAGACCATATTTAGGCTCTGAAACTATTCTTGCTATAACAAAAACAAACACAGAATGGATCCAAAAAATATAAAAGAAGTGGTTACACTCCGGGGGGGGGGCGACGCAGTAAACTTGGACTGAAACAACTCTCACCAAGACAGGAAAATTCACTACTACAAAAAGGAGTCACTGGCATCTGAGAAAATAACTACAGAACATGGGCATATTCAATAATATCCCCATTTATAGGGTATGCAATGAGGAGGAAGAAACACCCACCCATATCATCTTCGAATGCCGAGCAACCGCTCAATGGAGACAATCTGGGGTACAAAGAAAACTAGAGAAAGGAATTGTAGCACCGAAAATCAATGACCCAGTACCCTTCAGGAAAAGGATTGAGTCGATTCCGCTGAACCAAAGAACTAGGAAAGTGCAATAAGCAAAAAGCCTGCAATCCTTGGGGAACAAAAAAAAACTATTTCCTAGTATCCATATCATCATCAAGCTTCACCATTCTATTGTTCAGCAGTGTCATCGCGATACGGATATCATCGCACCCTCTCTTGAAAAGTAAGCATACTGGAGCGTTTCTCGAAAAGGCTTTCGGTTTGCTCTGGAAAGTAAAAGATATCCTACCCTCTATTCACCTCCTCATCCTTAAATCTGGCCGACAGGTACTTTGAGTATTGGTCGGTTCCTCACACTCTCCTCTTTACACGGCGGTTTACTCACTGCGATGTGGAGGCAAGGTCCACGAGGATACCCCGACCTAATTTCGAGGAACAATTATTTATTCTTTTAGTTTATTAATAAAGAGCCGTATTATAAATAACATGCAACTAAAAATAAATGATTGTCCAATAACATTATCAAGCGAAGTAAAATATCTCGGTATTACCATAGGGAAGGCCTTCAACTTTACGCCGCACATTAAAAAATTAAAAGCTGCTGTGCAATTAAAGTATAACAGCCTAGCCAGACTGAGTATGGCAACGTGGGGCAAAAATTTTAGAAATTCCGTCATTTTGTATAAGTCCGTTGCCCTTAGTGTAATCCTGTACGCTGTCCCTGCATGGGGTCGTAATCTAAGCAAAGCACAATTATCAATTCTCCAAAGCACACAAAGAGCTGCACTCCTTATGTGCACCAAAGCTTATAGGACCGTCTCAAATGACGCGTTACATGCCACATCTGGGCAAACGCCAATAAGGTTGGAGATAAAAAAGAGAATAGGATTCTATGATTTGAGCAAAGGCAACAGTAATGGACATGCCACTGACATAGTCGAATCTGTACTAACAGAATGGGAAGATATTTGGCAAAATAGCTCAAAAGGAAGAACCACCTTCAAGATGATACCATCCGTAAAGAACCGAATCAAACAGACTTTCCTGCATGTTAACTTCACCACTGCACAATTTCTTACCGGCCATGGCGATTTTAAAAAGAAACTATTTTTTTAAAAGAAAGCTCGATCCCTTTTGTGTTGCGGAGCTGAAGAAGAGACAAAATATATAACAACAGCCCTGCAAATGTCGAGTTAGAACCTAGTCCGTAACTCAGTAAATTGCATGCGTTGTGTGTTAAATGGTTAAAACTTTTTCTAATAGGAGTCTCCTCTCAAAACCAACTTCTCGTCCCAAGATTTATGGGGAGTCCAACTTGAAAAAATGGCCGTTTTTTGTTGCATGAGTGGACAACCCTCTGGCTAACTTTTTATAAATACAATCTAATCTTTGATTATAAACAATAATTTATAATAAAATAATAATTTATTTTTTATATATTTTAATTTTTAATAAATGGGCCCTGATGATGGCACTATAAGTTGCCCAAAGCTTGGTGAACCCAACAATTAGTTTTCTTCTTTCTTCACCTGTCTAATGACCTCCATGAAGATTGAAACTCCACATTTATTAATATAGTTTATTATTTTTATTTATATTATAAACTATGACGATCGAACTCCAGTTCATCACTCCTATATAGGCTTCACTCTCACAAGTTAATTCATAGGAAAAGAAAGGTTTATTTTAAAATAGTTTGATTACTTTCTTTTAATGTTAAAAATAATTCTAATTGTTTTACAATAAAGGAAGAATACGTACAATTTTTGTTCTTCTTATTGTTAAATATCGTAACGACCCATTGAGGATATTCCCATTTGATTTCCGAAAAAAGGGAGGAAAAAACCTTTGTAAGATATGACGTCCGGTGAGGGAAGGTTTTTATAAGATCAGGTCATTTATTCTCTCGTAATTGTCCCGATAAGGAGCCGAAGGAAATAACTTATTGGAGTCGGATTCGGGAAGGAGGAACACGGAAGGTGAAGTAAGGGAGATCTTCAGAACCACCGGCACTGGAAAGGGAGAAAATTCGTTCGACCGTGAACAATTCCTCCTCCGTATCTGAAAAAAGATCATCCTTCATCATTTCACTCTTTTCCCTTTGGCCCTGGTCCGCAACCCTCCGTGAAAACAACATTTCTGAATCGATTCTCATCCTGTTTGAGAAAACAGACATAAAAGTTTAAATTGAATGTGGGAATAGTTTGTTAAACTTTTAACAAAGATTCTTGAGCATTTAATACTTTTTTAAAGTTATCAAACGTTTTAAAATATATTGATTGTATCTAGATTATTGCGTATCGACGAAAACTGACTTGACGCTCTCTAAGGAACGATACTATGCGACGAAGCAGGAGCCCAGAAATGTTTTTAGCAATATTCCAGTCTTAACAAAATTCAATCCCTACAATCCATAATTCTTCGCACAATAGTTTATGCTCCATTCTACTTCACCAATCATACTATCCACTCAGATATCGGTGCCCTACGTCCCAAACCTAGCTCAGTCCGGCTACAATAAATTTCACTTCAAACTATCCTCACATGACAACTCTGAGTTTATTTAATTCACAGCCTGTCCAGTTCAACCCTTCGTTCCAACCCTCTTAGAAGACTGGAGCGCAGGTGGCTTCGCGACCATCTGATTTCGTAACTTCAGCAACTCTATGGACATCACGCCATGATGGCCAATTACGGCCACTTTCACTGGATGGTGGCAGTTCAAATCAATCACGCCAGACATATAATTGTGCATACAATGTTGTGTATGTGCATGTGTAATTGTATATAAATGTAAATACCATAATTTTGCTTGTTGCATTTTGTATACAGTTGTTAAATAAATAAAAAGGCAATGCTGCCTGTTGAAGAAATTCTTCTTAGTTATGTGAACATAAGGTTCCAACGAACCTCTCCAAAGTATCCAAGAAAGGGGGGGAAAGGGATGAAAATATTTCATCTCGTCCACCAATATCAAATAAATCTTATTTGTTAGCTGGAAATGGTCGATATGATGTCTGATCATAGTTTCCTTGGAAATTTCAAGCATCTCAGGTCTGCCTTATGAGTTGCATCTGGTTACTCTGGCAAAGAAGAAAATTTTTAGAGAGGACTTTAATGTCACAACAACTTTTCATTTTGTCCATTCTTATATGCGGCATGCAACAACTGCACGACGTCTTTCCTAAATACTGTTGGAATTACAATTATGTAGTACAACATGAACACGACGCAATCTTGCTCCAATGTTAGTTTTTTAAGACTATGAAAGTAGGTTCGAGAAAGGGAGGCACATCCTTTGGCCATCTAACGCTATTTAGCCATATTCCGAGATAACCAAAGCACCTCAACACGCTCAAAGCTAACGTCCACGTCCAGGGTTGATTCCAATTTTCCATTGTCAAATTACCTATTTTATTAATAGCATTATTTAGTATGTTTTTCGTAGTACGAAACCGCCGAGAAGATGTAACACGCAATGTCGGCACAGCTGCTAACTTTAGGTCTTCTTAGGATTACCACAAGAAAACAAAATTCGGAGGAGAGACGCGGTGCGAGATCCCTATTAATTACGGAGTTTCACTGGGTTCCTTACTCAGCCCTCTCTGATTTTCAATATATTACTCTTTATTATTATCCATTATTAGTCATTATTAGTTTGCATAATTTTTATCTGTTTGCGGACGACGCCTCCGTAATCGTCGCGGGAAGCACTTCTGATGAGTATGACTGAAAACTAAGTACACAATAGATAAATCGGGACTTAGGTTTCGAAGAATGGTCTTACTCTTAATAAAAAATCAGTAACTGTCAGTTTTAGCGTTTCCTTGATCTGTCGTCTGCTGTTACTTTGGTAGATGGCGAAAATCTCCATTGAACCCAGTCTCACAAAGTGTCCTTATCCAAGTTAACATGGGAGGAATATATTTTCCAACTGTAACTTAACCTCGCTCGTCTTTGCTTTGCTGTAAGAATGTTTAGGCAATCGACAATTGCGAATGAAATCAGAGTGATTTATACAAGCTGTTTCAAGCCAATCCTTAATTACAGCCTGATTTTTGGGGGCTTTAGCTCATACTTTATAAGGTTTTTCTAATTGACAAAAAGAATTATGCGTGTTATGTCCTGGGCTGGTCATCGCGACTGGAGTAGAGAGCTTTTTAAATTCTTGTTTTTCATCAACGAGTTATCCACAGCCAGTTTTAATAATTTTAAAATGTAATAATTATTTTTTTACTAAATTTAACCGATTTAAGTTATGTTTTAATTCAAATTTCGTTTTATTTTAAAGTCGCTTTTTTGGTGCCTAGATTTGTTTTTGCGACTTGTTTAGAAACTTGCCAATGGCTTTAAAGACGTCCGTATTATTTTTCTATAATCAATGGATGATCCGAGTATCAGTTGTAACCTATTAAATACAGCCTAGCGCTCTGACTGCATTAAAGGGCGAACCATGATGTGTTCCATCGTTTCAGTTTCATGACAGCTACATTTGTTGTTGTTGCTTTATTTTATTTTTATTCAAATATGCCTTACATAGGTCATGATTGGATTTTAATCTACACATTATTCTGCACGATTTTTTTTTATCAAACCTTCTTCTGGCACAGCATGATTTGGTAGGTTCTGTTGGATTTAAATTTTTATAAAAAAGGCCTTTTTCCACTTTGTCATCCTTTAACTTGCCAACACATTATACTCCGTTTTTGTTTGTTGACCTCATTTAAGTCTATATATGGAATTCTCAAGTTTATATTTTTACCATTTAAAGTCGCTTCCTTCGCTAACTTGTCCATTTTTCATTCTCTATTATACCACAATGAGCCGGTGACCATAAAAACTCGATATTTATGTTTCTTTCCTTGCATTCCTATATCAGTTTTAAAATAAAATATACAGTATTATACATACGATTATTTAACGTTTTGCACCGATTTGAGCTTATCGCTTTGCACTTCGGCAGTCAGAAATAATTACAATATTATTTATATTTCCAATTGTTAAAGAATATTTAAGAGCTTCTTCAATAGCGGTTAGTTCGCTTGTAAACACTTGCAAGTTTAGGCAATTTGTATTTTCTTATTTTTCGGATTCTAGATCTGGGCATTGTACCAAGCGCAATCGACGTCTTCATTTATTTTTGATCTATCTGTAAATATTTTATATGCCCAAGGCGTTACGTTATTGAAGAGCTCTTCTGTAAATATTTGGTTTGTACATGATGATAGTTTTATTTCAAGCTAACTGATCCCGTTATTATGGCAAAATATTTATGTATTTCTCAGATCTCATGCCTATGACCGACCGATGAATAGTCCTATGACTCTTTTGAATTTAGCCTTCTCTGTAGCAGCAGGGTTGATTTCGCATAAGATTACTGTGACTTGCCCCTCCCCCCCATCCAAGAGTTTATTGTCTTCTCCTTTTGTCTTTTTGACTACATTCTGTGATGGTGTATTCTGTGTTTTTCGTATCATAGGAATAGATACAGGGTCTACATATGGTCTTGCAGATCCTTTTTTGTCCAATGTATCTGCTTTTTCGTGACTAAAATTCCCTTGGGTTCTGTACGGAATATATCTAGTTGTTGTGTTTGATCAGATTTTGGAGATTTTGGGTGCATTCACTGACTAGTTTTGATGCTATTTTTTTACATGCTAATGTGCTATCCAATCTTATGAGGTTTTTCGCAAGTGTAACCTGTTTTAAGATTTTTCAAGGCACAAACGTTGATTGCATGTATTTCAACTTGAAAGACCGAGGTGTGCAGCCTTAATGAGCAGAGACCGGATTTTTATGCAGTAAAAAGTGCCAAAATATGCAAAATATGCAGTTGAAAGACCGGAAATATGCAATAATACGTATTAAACATGCAATGATATGCAGTAAACAAGTTAGTTTTTTTACTATCCTAGTAAATTTAAACAGAAATGTAGATAATTAAATGAAATACATATTAAAACTTTTTTTTAACGAGGGTATTTCAACTACGAGGTTATTTGAACCCTCGGGGTGCCGGTGTTTTGGAAAAAAAGTCCATTTGTAAGTATATCGGGTTCGAATGCTGGACCGCTGGATACTTACAAATGGTAGTAGGTCAATAGGTAAGCTTCGGCCACCGACGCCCCGTGGAGTTTATTTACATTTAACAAAAATATTTTCTCACTTACATAATTAAATTATATATTTTATACTAATTGAGTATAATTAATGTAATAAACAAGTAGTTCTCTAAATTGTCTTCCGTGAAATAATGCCTACGGCCACTTAAAATTTTTGAGAATATTGAATATTGAAATAAGACCTAAGAAGGGGTTGGTCCAATTGGTCGGCATTTTTAGAATCTTCTCATCCCGTCGTTGCGGCCTGTTTCAGCTTTCTTCGAATAAACCAACTTTTCATCAACTTGTTATTTTTTTACAGAACTTTTTTATCCATCCCCAGAAAACCAATATAGAATTTTAAACATTTTGTCAGTCTTGTATCAGCCTTTGAGCAGTCAACATCATCTTGTTATCTCTCCAAAGGATTAACTCGACTATTTCTCTCTACTTTCTCTCAGGGAGTATTTAAGTTATTTCTAGCATTTTTTCTTTTCAATTTTGTCCTTCCATTCGGTTATATATATTTTCCTATCTTTTATTATTTTTTCCTTTTTCTCATTTTAAACACAACTGTAGTAAAGTTGCAAAACAGGAATGAAATGGACTCTTCTCTCGAGACAAAACCACCTGACCCACCAAACAACCTAAAAATAATGGGAAAATGGTGCAGAAAATTCTTAGTTATGTCCCTAGAATCTGGAAAGGACATTTCTTTCAATAATTTCAGCCCATTTAAAGTATGCAGGTTTATAAAAAGTTATGCCCCCAAAATTGTCTTAAAATTTCTACGGAATGGAACCATCCTTCTTGACATTAACTGCAAAAACGATTTCATAAATATTCAAAATATCAAAACCTACGAAAATATAAATGTGAATTTCACCCTCCATCGTTCACTAAACTTTTCAAAGGGTGTTGTGTTCATTCCTGAATTGTTACATTGCTCTGAAACAGAAATACTGTCTGAACTCGAACCTCAAGGCGTCATTAAGATTGAGAGAATGAAGAAAAACATAAATGGAAAACCTGTTCCCACCCCAACTTTATTCCTTACATTCCAAAAACCTGACATTCCTGAAAAAATAATTCTCGACTTCCTTCAGATCAGAGTGCGCCCCTTTACACCTAACCCGATGTTGTGTTTCTCATGCTTTAGGTACCGTCATTTAAGTAAATATTGCAAAACCAAAAATTGTGGAAATTGTGGGGATACTAATCATGAAACCTCTGAATGCTCAAATTCATCCCATTGGATAAATTGTTCAGGACCTCACCCGGCTTTTAGCCGCCAATGCCCCGTATTTATTGCTGAAAAGAAAATTGAAAACATCCGAAAAAACGAAAAAGTTTCATTCAAACAGGCCGAAATCCTTTATAAACAACAAACGTCACCTCAAGAAAGACTAAATGTTCTATATTCCCAAATAGCCTCATCTTCAAAATCCCAACCTATCCCTCATCCTCCTTCCCCCACTCAAACACCTCCCTTTGTCCCTCATCTTCTTCCCTTCCGAACCTCACCTCCCAAAATCTTAAAATTGAATCCCTCGTCGAAGAGATTGCTAAACTCTCAAAACTTGTGCATTTTCTTGCAGGAAAATGCCTAACACCTCAATTCAAACCTGAAGACAAACAAGCGAACTGTTGATTTCTGTCCCCACTAGCTCCATTAACCCTCCTCTAATTGTATCCCCTCAACTCTCAACTCTCAACTCCCACAATCAACAAGAATCCTCCCAAAAAACTCGTTACGGCAAATATGTCTAAATCAACCCTCAACCTGGACAGCTGTAAACGCCCAGTCTCACAAGGCTCAAACA
This sequence comes from Cimex lectularius, assembly GCF_000648675.2. NCBI lineage: Eukaryota > Metazoa > Arthropoda > Insecta > Hemiptera > Cimicidae > Cimex > Cimex lectularius. The sequence goes on along the minus strand of NW_019392750.1, from coordinate 839,866 downwards.
ATTCAATCCATCCCTCCCAAAACAATGTCAAAACCCCAAAAACAAGTAGTCCAATACAAAATAACTACAATAGTTACACATCATGTAAAACATTTCTTTCCTTTCTAAAAACATTTAAAGTACTGCAAAGTTAATCAGTAAAACTAAAACTGTCATTATTAACAATTTCAAAAAATATAAATCGACAAAATATACCCTTTTGCAACATCCCAATATTTAATCCTACCACACAATGAAACATCTTCATTTTCTTCAATGGAATATTTCTGGCTTAAACTTTCATCGCAATGATTTACAATATATAATTAATGAATTTGACCTATCTGTTGCAAGTATTCAGGAAACCCACCTTAAAGTCTCCGATAACTTCACACTACGCAATTACGAAATTATTAGAAAAGATTGTTCCTCTGGCAAAATTGCATGTGGTGGTGTGTGCCTCCTGATTAAAAACACCCTCACTTTTCAAGCTCTGTCCTTATCTTCCCATCTTCAAGTAGTCGCTGCTAGAATCCTCTCTCCTAAACCTATGTCTATATGTTCCATTTATATCCACCCACAACACAAACTCTCATCTGATGAACTTGAAGATCTTTTCCACCAACTCCCTCCCCCGGTAGTACTGCTTGGAGATTTCAATGCCCATAACATTCTTTGGTACGGGGAGTATACAAACAACAATGGCCGTAACTTAGAAACCTTTATCGATAAAAATCACCTTAACATCTTAAACAAAAGCTCTCCCACCCATTTCAGTGCCCGGTCGGGCACTTCCTCGAGAATTGATCTCAGTATTGTCAGTCCCGCCCTTCAACCTTATTTCACCTGGTACGCCCTCACAGACTCTTTTGGCAGTGATCATTTCCCTATCCTCATCCGATTAACAATTAAAAACAATTTATACTCCAAACCCAGCAGCTGGCAACTACACAAAGCTAATTGGAACAAATTCCGAGACAATGTACAACTTGATGATCTTGACCTTGATGAAAACAACATTGACGTCATAATTAAAAATCTAAACAATAAGATCATTAAAGCTGCCGAAACTTCCATCCCAAAATCAACAAAGTGCACCTACCCTACCAAACAACCAGTCCCTTGGTGGACACCTGAATGCTCCCCAGCAATATATGAACGCAAGAGAAGTCTGAGGAAATTTCTCCGATGTCCTTCTTCCGCTAATTATGAATCTTACCTCTCTGCCAAAAAACGAGCTCGAAACACCACTCTGAATAGTAAAAAACAATCTTGGGCAAATTTCCTAACGAAAGACAACCGTCATACACCCGTCAAAGAATTCTGGTCCACTGTAAATAGAATTATGGGACATGGCTTCTCCCCTCCTGTTGCTGTTCTTAAATCCGGTAATCTATTGATCACTGACACCAAAGACATAGCTAATCTTTTAGCTAAGTCGTTCCATGAAACCTCTCTTACATCCAACTACTCCCCAGACTTTCAAAAAATAAAATATAAAAAGGAATCTTCACCATTCTTGTCAGTTACTCCTCACAATAATGACCCTTTAAACTTTCCCTTTTCCTTTTCTGAATTTTCCCTCGCCCTTTCATCAAGAAAAGACTCTGCTCCAGGACCAGATGGTATTAAGGTTGGAATAATCAAAAATCTATCACTTCCTGACCAAAAACTTATATTAAAGATTTTTAATAAAATTTTCACCGAAGAAAAATTTCCTTCGTTGTGGAGTAAAGCAATAAATATTCCAATCCTAAAAAAGAATAACCCCCCCTTTTAGCTTCTAGCTATCGTCACATTGCTCTCACCTGCTCCTTGAGTAAACTCCTTGAAAAATTGGTATCTCAAAGACTAAATTGGTTTCTGGAATCACATCTATTGTTACCCCCTCTCCAGAGTGGATTCCGGAAAAAACGAAGCACCACTGACAATCTTGTCTTCTTAGATAGCTACATAATGGATGCGTTCCGAAAAAAAGAAAAGGTTCTAGCTGTGTTTCTTGACATTGAAAACGCCTTTGATTGCACCTGGCGGCGACTGATTCTGGATATACTTGTTGATTTTGGTATCTCTGGCAACAGATCTTTTAGGGTCCTCTGTGGTAACATCCTATCTGAAGAATATACCCAAGAAAACGGTGTCCCGCAAGGATGCGTCCTTAGTGCAACGCTATTTTGTATTTGCATCAATCAAATCCTCACTATAATCGACCCTCCTGTCCAAGCAATGTTATATGCAGATGATCTGGTAATATTTCATAAACATAAAAACATTGCTTCTCTTCAAGAAAAAATTCAATCAACGTTATCCTCTATCTGTAATTGGCTTTCTAATAATGGTTTCAAGGTATCTAAAACTAAAACTGTTGCTGTTCTCTTTTGCAAGAGACAACCCTCCATCCTCCCTACCCTGAAAATGTACAATACTAATGTTCGTTTTGTTGATTCTGTACGCTACCTTGGTCTAACATTTGACAAACACTTGAACTGGAAGCTCCACCTAAAAATCATAAAGCAATCCTGTCTATCTTCATTGAACCTCTTTCGCTTACTAGCTTCCACTCAATGGGGAGCTGAGAGAAGTAGCCTTTTAAGATTATACAAAACTCTCATTCAATCTAAAATAGAATATGGCTCAATTGCATATGGGTCTGCAAGTGAAAAAACTCTAGATTTCATAAATCCTATTCAGAATTCAGCCCTGCGGATGGCTACTGGCGCGTTCCGAACTAGCCCTGTGAACAGCATCCATGTTGATGCCGGCGAGCTGCCACTAAAATTCAGACGCCGAATATCTGATCTATCCTTTTTTGCTAAAATCCTTGCTATCCCCCATCACCCCCTCCATTACTTCTTCCCTAATAAACGCCCTCTCCCCGAATTTCCTAGCTGGCATATTCCACGTTTTACCTTTCCACTTAGAATATACACCTACCTTACAGACCTCAATATTGTAATTCCACGCGTCCAAAATCTACAAACGTCCCATTTACCACCCTGGACCCTTCCTGCTCCCTCCCTCTGCATCACCCTTTCCTCATTCCGTAAAGAAAATACCCCTCCTTATATGTATCAGAAAGAGTTCCTTAGGTTCAGGTCCATGCACCCGTCGGCTGATTTTGTTTACACTGATGGATCCAAATCTGACGATGGAGTGGGATCCGCTGTCGTGTGTGATTCTCGAGCACATCTTTTTAAACTGAATCACATTTGCTCTAATTTCACTGCTGAACTGCTTGCCATATCTAAGGCGATAAACGTCATCTCTGCATCACATGACCATCTTATAATCTGCTCCGACTCCCTCTCAGCCCTCACTACGCTAAAAAACACTTTTTCTCTTAATCCCGACATACAGGATATGTTATATAAACTGAAGCAAAACTATGACCACAATATAAGAATATCATTTAAATGGATTCTTGGTCATGCAGGCTTGCCTGCGAATGAAAGGGCCGATGAAATGGCAAGAAAGGCTGCCTTAACTGGCACTCCTCGAGGTGAGGTCCCTTACAGTGACCTTTGTGGCCACTTGAGGCGACTCGCCTGGGAGGCCTGGCGGCAGGAATGGGGTGCATGCACTGGAAGCAAGCTTCTCAATATAAAAAAAGATGTAATACAATGGAAATCCTCCTCCAGACCCTCCCGAAAGCAAGAGACACTGTTAACCCGTCTACGAATAGGTCATTCCCGGCTCACCCATAGTTACCTCCTTGAAAAAACCCCCAAACCCATATGTCCAACTTGTAAATCTCCCATCTCTATAATTCACATTTTAATAGAGTGCCCCTTATATTCCTATGCCAGANTAAAAAAAAAAAAAAAAAAAAAAAAAAAAATTGCGCGACAAATGCGATTTTACGTTATATTATTATATTATATTCATCAGAATATACAAAAATATGATCTATAAAATTTAACCTACAGCTTCCTAGATACATGATTCGGATAGATTTCCTCCGTCATATGTGGTGGCAAACAGAATATGCAGCTGCGTAAAAATCCGGTTCTACAGTAATGAGTTTAATTGCTCATGTTTTGTGCTTGTACAAAAAACCTGATTCGGTTCCTTCATTTGTTTTGGAGCTATCTATATACCATATCATTGTTCATGGTTGGGATTTATTCTTCGCCTTTAAAGTCTGTTGAGACTATATAGGATGTTGTAAAGAGTGTTTGCGCGATCATGAAGTCAGTCACCATTTCTAAAAATTCGATGTCTGATTTTATTGATTATTGTTGCGTACCTGAAGTGTTTAGTTCCCATCCAATTTGATTATTTCAGGAGCCTAAATGAGTTTTTCCTTGCTTTTCCTTCTATAAATATTTTAAATTGAAGTTTAGCAGAGTTTCTAGTGCAATTGAGTGAGTGGGTTGTTTTCATTGCACCTGAGGCACATAAAGGTATAGTCAGTTTTATTAATCCCACACTCATCTATCATACGTAGTATCATATTTATCTATCAATTTTTTGCCATATTTATTTATCAGAGTTGTACCACATTTATTTATGACAGTCTCATCTACTTTGGTATCAAAAATATTATTTTGACTAGAGAATATTTTTTGTTCTTTGTGTCAATGTTCATAATTAAACTGTTAGTTTTTCTTTATTTTTGTGTATTGTATACTATTATGTAGGGGGACCGCGGTAGCCGAGTGGTTAGCATGAGAGACTCTCACGCCGCGGTCGTTTTTTCCCAATAACCCCCCAAATTTGAACACACATATACGAATTTGTCACATGGCTAATATGCATAGTTCATAACGCCAAAAAAAAAAAAAAATACTATTATGTAAAAGGCTTGCAGCCGATTAAATAAATACCTTAGCTATTATGAACTCTTAGCGCCATTAGTGTTCCGATCACATCCTCTATCACACCAAAAGATCTAAACCCGGCGACTTCCAAGTCTTTGAGACATGAGGATTGTGATTGAAGATGATGCAGGAAAAGTGTCAATTTTTCCTTTCTATTTTGCCTGTAAACGTTGTTGTAATTGTTTCCTAATGAACAGTTATTTTTTAGATTTGATATGTCAGTTAGAATTCGATCCCGAAACGAACATTGGCCCGCCACGAGGGTTAATTCATGACAATGGGCCGAAAATAAGGGGAAAACTCGTAGGCGTGGGTTGTGTGGGAAATAATGCCGAATATGAAAGTTGCGAAGGCGTATTGTGCTCAGCCAGGGAGCGTGATGAATCCCTGTGACATCTGTGGAAAAGGATGCATCTGGGCCGTAGCCGCTCAAGTGTTAGAATCGCGCTATTACTGTTCATTGGAGAATCCGCATAAACCTTGAACGGAACGACAGGTACAATAGGAAGGAAATGTACACGAAACGTTTCTACTGAATTTTTGTATTAGTCGGTAGGTAGGAAAATGAACCACTTGACAATGCAACACGTATACTATAAAAGTTAAAACAAAAACTCTATTGTATTTAGCACCTCTCAATTATTTTTTTATATCAACCATAGAAAGAAAATCTATCAATAAAAGGAAATCATCACGAATACCTCAAAAAGCACAGATGTTCATAATAAATTAATAAGATTTGATTATTTGTTTGATTAGATGTTGTTATTGTTGTTGTCGTTGTTACATGTATTAACATCTTTCATCGTGAGATTTTGTTGAGGGTTTTGAGTGGAAACGACAGGTACTTGGGAGGACCTATCATCTGCAAAGGTCAGAGACGATGGGCTGGACTGCACTCTGCAGCAAAAGGATCCTCAAGTTTGTTCGAGATGGTCATGCTGTTAGCCCAGCCATAACAACGATGATCCTAACATTCCCATTCTTCTCCCAAAGAAAAGTCATTTGTCTCTTTGTTGCGTGAATATTACCATAAAATTACGTTATGCTCTGGGTCACAGTACAAGCAATTATAAACTCAAAATGTTGGATCATTAATCTTCGCAGTTTAGTTGCTGGGATTTTTGGCAGATGGACTGCGAGCGAAGGGAATGTTAACTATTCCTAGACGTCTGGATCGGAAAACTGTAACTTGGAAAGCTTTTCTTCTTGGGTCGACCGGTCTCGACCAGCACACAGGAACTTACAGTTTTATTTCTCACTACAAAGGTAAGCATTTTGATTCCTACCTACAATCCTGTCTAAAATTACACCAACGTTACACAACCAGGAAAAGTAAGGTTGGCAAAACAATCAAGCAGAGCTTTTCTCAAAGCCTCACCGAAGTTGCGTTCTTTATGAACGGATCAACCAATATTTAGAGAGACAGTTGGTTGAACAGAACCGACTATGAATCAATTGTGCCATAAGCCAAAATAAAAGAGGACAGCATAAAAAGGCAAGAGAACGAATGGAGATCAGCGACTAAAGAAATACATACTCTAAACTGTTTTTCATGCTGAAGGGGCGTTGAGTCTCTTATTGGGTCCGTCTTCACTCGCGGGTTTGTTGAAATACTCAAACGCGTTTCGGCATTGCGCCATCCTCAGTGAGGAACTCGTTCCTCGGAGAAGTTCTTACAGAAGATAAGTGACCGAATGCTGGTTTACCGTTCACCGACTCGCAGACCAACACCCAGCGTCAACTCTGAACTATTTTTGCTTGCTGCATCTCGTATCAACGTAAATATAAAGCTGAACTAAAAGTTTAACCACATTTTGATAAGCGACCTCATACGATCCAAAATCCGAGTTGGAGTTCCTATTTGAAAGAACTAGAGACATGTTACGGAATCTTCTGGAGGAACGAGGCTGCGTTATTGCCTTTGGTTCATTATTACTATGAAAAATTAATTTAAATGTAAAAAATTTAAAAACGAAGAACTCAACAGAACCCAATCAAAGAACCCTAAGTAACTTATTTATCAAAATTAGAGCCCTAAGTGACTTATTTATCTATAAGAAGTATTAAAAATATGCGATTTTATCTAAGTATTTACACAGATAATTCTCCAGGAAAACTGACTGTCCAAATAATGAAAAACTGTAATTCTTAATCTATGAATCGATTGGGTTGAAATGATGATAGCTGTGTAAGTGCTTCCGGATCTGAGGCTACCCCTGTGGTCGTGTGTTCGGGGTCAAGAGGCGGGAAGCAGTACGATCCGGTCGTTGGGATTCTTGAAAGTCAAATGAGCCGTTAACGAGGGTGGACCGGCATTGAATAGGTTTTAAGCGAAAATATCCGGCTGTCGCTCTGTCACAGGTCATTTGGTGACCGAGTGATTCCTTGTATCCGGCCTTCCTTAAGCTCCCGTTTGGGAAACTTTGCTTCATCGACTCCCTTTGATATAATGCGATGGAGGACATCTCAAGTTGAGGTGTTAACTCGTTTCAATCCTCTGCTTATGGAGAAAAAGAATAATTTGAGGCTTGATTTGAGCCCTTTCAAAATGGCCGATGTGCTGTGGGCAAGTTTGCTAACAAACCATCACCCAGTACTTAAAAGAGTACTAAAACAATTATCAAGGGACACCCACCAAGAACACATAGATGTATTATTACAGCTGATAAGAATCGAAAAGATCAAGGTACTTGTCTGAACTAATGATGCAACTAACAAAACAAAGTTAAAACTAAAGAGAATAAGCGGGACGAAGAATGGAAAAGTGCAAAAAGAAGAGTTAAAAATCTGCAGCCTACGTTATTTTCTTTGCATTTAATCTCAGTATTATCCAACTTGAAATAGTGTTTAGTGGTGTGTTTGTGTTTTGACAGGGCCGTTCCTAGTTATTTCAGTCGTGGTTTTTTGTTGCCTGATACGCTATGACAAGTCCCTGGTCTGGTGTGGCCAATTCGTAGTTGGGTCATCACTATTCCTTGTTCTTTTTTTGCTGTCCTTCATTGCCACAGTTTGACCATTGCCAATCTTCCCGACTTACACAACTAATTTATTTAAACGGGTTTAAAACACTTGAGAAGGGGTTCATTTATTTATTTATTCAAAAATGTACCAAAGAATATATACATATATTCTTGCTCTCTCAAGCCCTCACAGAAAGGCAATAAATTTGCCGAATGCATAGCATTCCTTGAAAGACCAAATCCTTTGTCTCCATCACAGTAATGCTGAATAGTTATCCTCCTCGTCATCATCATTTGGCTCTATACAGGAGGCTAACCTTGTGTTGCGCCCGTTTTTAAACAGAACAAATGTATGGATAAGCTTATCAACTGCGGTCTGCTTATAGAAATGCAGAAGGCATCTTACTCAAGACATCACCTCAGGGCAAAGGTGGCCTATCAAACCACTTGTTCACTTTTCTGATAACAACAAATTATTACTATTTGATAAACAATATCCCACAAGAGAAAGAAATTCACTGAGAGATGTTTACCAATAGCAACAGCGGCTGATTTGGCAGAGCAGAAGGATCGGAAACGTTTCTTGCACATAATAATCCGGAGTAATGATTTTTCCAATACAAACCAAACCAAAAGAGGAGACATTTGTAATATAATATTTATATGAATTTTGACAGTTCCCACTCCTTTTTTCCTGGAGTTTACATAATTTTATCCTCTATTTTTTTAAAGGTATGACGTTGTAAATATTTTCACAATCCCTTTTATCTCCAATGCAAGAGAAAAGGTTGCTTTTCTTTTTATTTGAATTAACTTTTTTGCCGGTCCCCTTTTCTGTTCGGAGCCGACACGTCTGTTCGCGACAGTGGGATAAGGAGTGCAGGAAAAGGGCGGAGGGAAGACAAAAAGTACACAAGTCTGTCAGACTGATAATTAGATAACATTCACCATGACGCGGCGAGCTGAAGAGGATCCCCGAGCCTTTTTATTTAAAATTGTTTTTATGTTCTTTCCATTGAGAGGGGGCGAAGAGCTGCCGTGTGAGTTACACGAACGGAACACGGCAGGGTGCCGGGGTCGGCGGTATTCGGCCTGGCGTCCCAACAGCCTGGATATTTCATTAATTTTCAATTAACCGGGAGTAATATGACAGCTACCGGGTTTTCCTGGGGATCGAAACGTTTATCAAATATTAAACCTTTGTAGTCACCGCCATGAGTTTAATTTTTGTTTTAAATCGTCGACTCCAGGAGCCCAGGTAGTTTACAAAATGAAGCTTCCAAATATTTAAATAGGTTGTCAGGAACCCAAGGGACTAAAACCGAAAATGGCCTATTGGATGTATACGGCAGTAATGCGACAAAAATAACCTATGTCTCACTAATCTGGTGGACCAAAGCAAAACAAAACAAATTTACCCAAACATTAGGAAGTATACAAAGATTGGCAAGCCTAATATCACTGGGCTGAAAACAACCCCCTCAATTTCATTATACACGAGAAGAAGAAAGTAAAGGCTTATTTAGGCTCTAGAGACAATCAAACTGGATGAGAACTATGAGGGCACACAACAATAAAAAAAAAATCAGACACCCATTTTTAGAAATGGTGACTGACTTCATGAACGCTGAAACACTCTTGACAACATCCTATAAAGTCTCAACAGACTTTAAAGGAGAAGGAAAATGCCCAGCCGTGTACAATGATATGGTATGCATATTGGCCCCAAAGCAGGGGAAGAATCTGGATCAGGTGTTTTTTATACAAGCACAAAACGTGAGCAGTCAAACTCATTCGGGATGTACAATCGGTCTTTAAAACTGAAACGCATGTAATCAATGTTTGTGCCTTAGAAGCTCTTAGAAGAGGTTACACTGACAAAAAATTGCCCATAACATCGGATAGCCAAGCTGCTATCAAAGCATTAGCATATAAAAAATCTCATCAAAATTAGTCAGTGAATCCAATCAAAATCTCCAAAACTTGGGAAATAATGACCTGGTGATATCTTACATACGCGGACAGAAGGGAATTTCGGGTAACGAACATGCAGACAAACTGGCCAGAGATCTGCAAGACCCTGAACCTATTCTTAGGATATCAAGATTAAACATATAATTAAGAGTAAATATATAACAAAAATAAACACAGACTCCTCCAACACAAAATGGATCCAAAAAGACAAAAGGAGAATTGAATAAACTGAAGTAATTGTATGCTAAAACTACTCTCTCAAATACTGGTAAACTTACTGCGACCGAGACAGACACCCATATCATATTAAAAATGTGAAGCAACCGCTCAATGGAGACATTACCTAAGATACAAAGAAAACCCAGGGAAAGGAATTGTAGCAACGACAGTCAATGACCTAGTAGTCCTTAGAAGAAGGATCGAATCGTACTGACTGAACTAAGGAACTATTAAAGTACAATAAGCTGGAAGGCTGCAATTTTTGGGGACCATAAACCCCCACTTCCTAGTATCCTTTCATCATCATCAAGGGAATCATGAATATACATGAATAGCTTTATTTATTTAATTATTTACCCATCGTCCATCGAAATAGAACAGGGACAAAACCCCAAGATAGGACAGTCAATTACACATTTCATACTCGCTATTATAACTAAAAATAGAATAAAATACAAATAATCACAAAAATGCCGTAAGTTAATGAAAATTTTAAATTACAATTATAACTTAAACAATGCAATAAAATACAATAAATCGTATGAAATTACAGATCAAACTTTAAAATTTAATGTAAAAATAAATTAGTTGCAATAATAACACATTCTCCCATAGTTTTTCAAACGTTTATATATTTTCTTTTTGGAAACTCGCAGACTATCGCCAAAAGCTGAGAAAGAACTTCTGGGGCATCGACATGTCCGTTAAAAAGCTTCATTGCAAAAATCAGAAAAACAATCGATCGACGTGAATCCAACGAAACTAAATTTCTAAAGCTTTAATGGCTGCATCATGTGATAAGAAACTAAGACCCGATTTAATAAAAAAATATTTACAAGCTCTAATTTGTATTCGTTCCATGTCAGCAGTATGAGTCTTATACGAGGGGGACTACATCAAACTAGCAGACGCCAGAACACTCCTGGCCAAGGACTGGTATAGAGTGTTAATTGTGAAGATATTTTTAAAGTCAGATGTCATTGTTTTTACAAATACAACATTCCTATACGCTCTATTAAGAATGTAGGAATAGTGGTCCTCAAAAGTGCAATTGTAAAGACAATTCGCAGATCCAGAATGGTATCTACCACTTTGAAGGTGTACACTTTTGTGTGTAATTTGTAAATAATTAAATTATTTACATATTTACGACAAATAAATAATATAAATTATTATTTATTTATATAATATATCAATTATTTATAAATAAATATACACATATACACTTACAAACAGTATATACAATTCTTTAAATTCACTAATTTCGTGGTCCGCTTGACCAATTAATATATTATAATTAATTAAGGTTTTTAGATGAGATAAAAATGTCAATGGCACGAGCGGGATTCGAACCCACGATCTTCGGCTCGATGCGCCGCTGCTCTACCACTTGAGCTATCGTGACCTCGATCCACTTGGACACAACTTCCCATCTCAACCCACCTTTTGAATTTTCCCTCCTTTTTGCCATTTTTCAAATGTCGTGTAATCGGATTGGATTCCCGGCGACAAATGAAATGGCCACGGAGTATTTTAATCTATCTTCTGTAAGCTTTATAAACTTAATGTTTTTCTTTCTTGAAAATAAGTATGTTATAGGAGAGCATCCACTTCCGGTATGCAGTTAGTCCTCAAGATAAAAGCTTAGCACATTATTCCATTATTTTCCAAAAAGATATTTTTATCATTTTTTGGGTATTTAGCTACTAACTTTGTCTCCATTGTAGCGCATTCTGGAATTTCCTGGGAGTTTATACTTATCTTATCTTTCGTCCCACTTTTTCGTGGAATTTTGATTTTCCAAGGCTTTCTTAAACAATTGATTCTGGTGATCCCGAAGGTCTTGATGTGATATCGTACTGTATTACATAATTTTTTGCGTGTATGAAATCCAATTTTTCGTTAGTAATCCCTCATTTAGACGATCTGCCAGATATGAAAAGCTCAGCACAGCCGTCTAGGGAAGTCAACAATCATTAAATGTGAACAGGATAAGCTATTAAAATAGGAGGAGGGCGAGGGCTATCGTCTCGCGTATCACTTTTTAAACGCCTCGTGCCGTTATTGTGTCAGGAGACTCGGCCTGCGTAATATCTTTTGTATCTTTCGATACGGGCAATCGCCGATAACGGGAGGTTGAAGCTTTAATTGGGCAACTGCAGCAGCTATGACAGGAGGACGCGTAGTTTCCTCTTCCGGCTTATCTACGCCCGCCATCTCTCCTCTCCCTAGGATATCATTGTTACACCCTCTATTGTCGTATATGGTTTTTTGTGGGGTGGCCTCTCCTCCTTGTCCTAGCACTTATTGTGTCAAAACGCGTCATATTGTTGTCTTCCCTGCCCTCTCGACTGTGGTTCCGGATTTAAGTTTTTAATTGATCTTTGTCGACAACAGAGAACCCCAAAGCAGGACGGCCATTGACTCTTTTTACGATCCCTCCGATCGCCTCCAACAGGCCTTCCTTTAACCCCCTCAGTTATCGGCTTGTCGACAATGCATTCCCTCACTCCAAAATATCCTCCAACCTTTATTCTTCAATACTGAACTTTCAATACAACAATGTTAACATGGACATAAAATTAAATATGAAAAATAAAAAAGAATGAAGATCGATGAATTTTTCAGTGGTGTCCCTTTAAAAGCTATTTTCTTCTCGGATCAGTGCTTATGTTAAACACAATTGCAATATATTTCTTTCACTGTGTTTAGTAAACAACACACCATAGTCATAAAGAGCGGGATTTCGTCTCTTTTCAAAATCTTCACTTGTTGTTTGATGCCGATCTTTCTCAGATACAGATTAATTCTGCCAAAGAAACCTTCTGTAATTGTTTTTTTTTTACATTTTTCAAGGAAATTTTTAGATTACGTAATCCAGTGAGCTCAAAAACCAAACAGGGCTGTAGAAAAGAAATTATAAGATAAATGCCGATTTTCCTTGAAAACATTTAGCTTTGCGCAAAAGAAATAAAAAGGCTAGAATTAGAAAGCAAACTATCTATTTTGACATCCAAGCTCAAGCACTGAACTCACCTGAGGTAAGATCACGTACAGTATGACATTGCGTCATTTAGATGTAGAGGCTGATTTATTATTCGGGGTATATATTATAATGCGCCCTTTCAGTGCTATTGCCTCCCCCGTTCTGTGCTTATACTACACTGGTGCCTAGTTCATCAAGGATCTTGTTTAGGAGGCCCGTTTCAGTGTTGCATTTTTTTCGCCTACGTTATACATCCCAAAACACTTCCTTCTGCGGGCAAATGTGGCGCCATAGTTTGTTATTACGTGTCCCCTCCTTCTTTGCAGAATCTGTCGGGTTGTGTTATACCAATCTTCTTCGGGTGCACCTTCAATCTGCATTGTCCTGTTAAGAATCCTGTCAGTATTCGACTTTTTGCTGCTTCCATTGATGAATTCTGTTGCTTCTTTCATTCCAAAATTTGCTGTAAGGTTTTTGGATTGTTTGTGTCCAATGAGTGAATTCCACTGTTTCCCCATTTCCATTTTTAAGGTACTCATTTATAATGTGAATCGCTATGTTACAAAAGGGCTCAAGACCATTCAGCAGTATGGCCGCCCCTTTCCTTGCAAGGCCGTCGTCTCTCTCGTTGCCCTCTACATATCCTGGGACCCAGCAGAGGGTGATTTATTTTGCATACCTAATCTGTTTAATTTAGTTTTGCAATTCAGCACCATCTTTGTGCTAATGATGTTTGAACTTAGTTCTTTCATTGCTGCTCGGCTATCTGACATGCTAACTATATTTTTGTTTTTGTACCCTTTGTTTAGTTTGAACTGGGTATATCTCACAATTGCATAGACCGCAGTCTGAAAGATACTGGTGTGTTTTTTCTTCGGTTCTGAGTAATTGTCAAAGTAATGGTCCAAATACTCCTATCCCAGGTACAGGGGTACCTTCCTGCGTTTTAGATCCAGCACCGGGGTGCCGTTCTCAACGGAGAGATTTCTCCTGGAGTGCTTGTCTAAGAGAAGACTAAAATATAATGAATATGACTAAAATATAAGCACTCATGCTCACTTGGGAAGCGCATCATCGTTATGCTGAAATCTGTTCACGCCCTTTGAACTTTGGACCAGGAGGCCGGTGTTCGGTCTGACTCACCAATTTTTGTATAGAATTCGTACAGTGACTACCGTTCATTGCACCTTACTTCAGTTACCAGTTCCGTTTTGATTAGTTGGCCCGACCAGATCGTGGGTTCAGCAGATCGTTTATTGAGGTGATAACAGTTCCTTTCTATGTACTCTTGCTGATGTATGACGAGACGAGCTAAGGATCTGTCATTCCTTCAAACAACTTTAAACATAGCGTGAGTTTATTCTTTCTTTTAACTTGTTCTTTTTTACTTATTTCTTCATTATACAGTCCACTAAAGCCACGCAAGATCTATTAATGCTTGTACTAAAGTCTTAAAAGAGGTTGCACTAGACGCGGACGAGGAGAATATTTTGATGATGGCGACATGGTTTGTAGCCACTTCATCATTGAATATTACTACATACACAGCTGGACCAATTTAATGCACCACTCAATTTATTTAGTTTAAAATTAAGTCCATTATTTTTCTACAATTATTTACTGGTAATTAGGAGCACTGATTAATCCCATTTGCACAAAAAGTAACATTATGCCCTTCCATTCTGCACCGCCTAAAGATCGCTTTCAGTTAATATTTTTCCTTCGTTAATTTGATATTATTAATATTCTGAAAACTTTGTCAATGGCTTCACTCAAACATTTGCGTGAGTATAACAGTGTCAGGGTAATAATATTATTAGAGAAAGAATTCGTCTTCTTCGGCGCTTCAGAAAAACAGAGCTTCACACTGAACGGCAGAACAGGGTCGACCTAGAGTCCAGAGACCTACCTGGAGACCAGAGAGACGATAGATTCATCCGTCATCGGCACTACGAAACCGCAGCAATATGGGAAATGACATAAATCGATAAGACAAGTCCGAAATGTTTCGATTTCCTCCAGGTAAGAAGAAGCTCAAGGAAAATAACATCAGGGCCCGGCACCCGGCCTAAGAATAGAATAAATATAAATCACTTTGGTTTTCGGGTTAGAAGAAAATTGCAGTGTCATCATAGGTGGGTGATAATGTTGGTGTCGGGATGTATCTCACAATCTCTAAATAATCCTTCCTTAACGGTCACTAAATATTACATATGTTAGAAGTAGGGTCAATGCAGATAACCTTAGGTCTCGGTGCTCAGCTTAGCACAGCTCGGAAAAGGGCCAGTCTTCAATTCGCACGGAAACATGTGTATCCCCGACTTTGGAAGATTGGGTACGATTTCACTTTAAAGATGAGGTGAGAGTTTGCCTCAAATCTAAAGATGGGCGTAATTTCACATGGAGACGAACAGGAGAAAGGTTCTCTCCATGCGCAGTATCGTTCCTGAGATGGTATTCAAAGCTGGGTAATTGATGTTCGGGGGGTGGGGCATTTCCTTGGACGCCCGCACCGAATTGGTTGTTGTGCGAGGAAACTCTAAATTCACAAGGTACTTGGGAGACATAATCATAGAACATGTAGTGCCACTGGAAGAGATTTGTATTAATGCAGCATAATGCCAGGCCAAATAGAGTACGAATTGTGGATGACTACCTGAATGAAGTTGCAAGTGAGTACATGTGTGCCCAGCTCCAAGTCCAAATTTGAACCTAATCTAACACATTTGGGACAACTTGCGTGACGAGTAAAATGGCGAACCCAAGTCCTCCACACCCTGTAAGAGTTGGAAACGGCTATTCTTGATAAATGGGAAAGAATTCCTCAAGATTTTACCAGAAATTTTTTCCAAGGAATGAAAAGGCATTTCACGAAAATATTCTGTATAAAGAAGTCTTTTTTTTACATTTTTATTTGTTTTTTAAATTTTCTATTTTTCTTTTTTCTCTCAACAATTTTTTTAAAATATTTTTTTTAAAGATTTAGGTAATAACGTTTTCTTTTTAAATTTTTGGTATGCAAAATATGAATAAACCTAAAAACATTAAAATTTAAGGGTGGTGTGTTCATTTTTGATCACTAGTGTAATATTCAAGTCTTGAAGAAAGCTGGAAAATTGAAGGCTAACGTAACATATAAATTCGTTTGGGTAAGGAATGGTCCAATTTGTGTTAGAAAGAGTTCAAACACACCGGTTAACAACATCCCATCGTTATTACAGATATGTTTCTTAATTAAAGCTGGCTGACAAAGAAATGGCAATCTGATGCCACGGCGAATATTCTCAATGTTTTCCAAATTGTTTTTAAGTGATTTAGATGATTTTAATTGTCCGCACACGTTTATACAGGTATCTCTTTCAGTCCGGTTTAATTTTCCCTCGCGGCTGTATACTTACAGGATCGGCCCGGTGAAGTTATTAAGGCGGCTGTTTAAAGTTCCCATTGTCGGCGCGGAGACGGATTTCTCGCTTATCGGCATATTGCATGACATTCCCCGTTTTACACACGGATGGCCATCGGGACGTAAATCAAGTGCGCCATCCTGTCGTTTCCCAACCCCCCGGACGGATTAGGGCTCGGGGCGAAATTCATTTCCCTCCTCGACTGACGTTTTAAAATGCGGTGTCCCGATCGATTAAAGATGCGCACATGCCCGTTTTAAGTTGAATTTTTCCTTTTCATCAGTACTTTTGTATTTATGAAAACGTAGGAAAATGGATGAAAGTGTATTACAACTTAAAAAAAACAGTACTACATTCAATGTAATTATGTTGGGAGGGGGATATCGATGAAGTTTAAATGAATGCAGGGTAGAAGACTATTCGTTCTTAGTTCAAAACGACTTTATTTCGATATTCATTTATGAATAGAGCAGATGTTCGCTTTGCTGTGAAAAACCCACTCAGCACAACGTGCTAGCACTGGTGCATGTACTGATAGATCCCGCCTGCAAGTAGCACAATGCTCCAGAAAGCCATCATTGACGCAGACTAAAGCCTCGTCCACACAATGTCGAATGATGCCGGTTCGGCACATTCGGGTCGGCATGACGTCCATGTTAGCAACGTAGTGTGGACGTCCCAGTCGGTTGCCGCGCGCCTTAGTGAGAATAATGCTTTGCGTTAGCAGCTTCTGCTGAATTATAATTGGCTTTGCTGCTTTTCAGCGTCAATGCCCTCATCCTCGACTATTTTGGGTTCGCCCCAGCATCATCAACGGTCTAAGGAAGTATAGAGCCAGCGATTTTATGGAAGACCTGCTTCAAGATGAGGTTAACGAGCAGAATTTGGAGTACCGGAATGACGTAGGATTCACCAATTTCTTCAGGATGAAGAGGAGTGATTTTGAGTGGCTCCTGAGCATGGTTCAACCCAAAATCTCAAAAACAATACCAATTTTAGAGAAGCCATCCCAGCAAGTGAACGGCTTCCAGTTTTTTGCCTTCCGTTTCTTTTTTCCTTTCCCTCATGAAGTGACTTTGTAATTTTTTTATTTTTCTTTCAACTTCTTGTTTCTCTACACCAAATGACACTGCAAGTTCGAGTAAATTGTCATGTCTCTGGTTTTTATTTTATAGTACTGATTGGTACTGTCCCACAATATTGGAGGAGCACGGTACATTTCAATAAAACTCAATGTTTCTTCGTCCGTCCAGACCATCGTGCACATAAAAACTAAATTAAAAACCCTCCTGGGGAAGACTAGAAGCGGCACGTCCACACTATGTACTTCCTTTCAATTCGGTTCGGCTTTCTTTGAACCGGACCGAGCTGTTTCGGGTTGGATTCGGCATGATTCAGGCGGCTTTCGGCACGTCGGCAAGGCCGGGCAGCACGTCCAGATTTTTCGGCTTTGCCGGGCGGGCTCAGGCCGAACGATGCCGATCGGCATAGTGTGGACGCGGCTTAACGGCTGACCTTCAAAGGAGATAGGTGGCAACAAAAACTCAGAGCGAACACCGCTCGGTCGTACTGTGCGGCGTTCTATGCATACTATTATCGAAACCGTATTGAAAAAGATTCTTTCGGAATAGGTAGCTGAACTTGATCCACCTTACTACACATATCGGGGAATATCAAAATAGACACCTCGTTCTGGGTGCACTGAACTACGTTTTATTTTATGAATCCACCATGGCAGTATTGAAATTTAACCCTGTAACACCTTTTATGGAAACATACAATACACCAGTGTTGGCGTAGGCGAGAGGCTCAAGAGAACAATTTCAACAGATGATCGAGCACAAAAAGTACGTGTTAGCCATATTTTTTGACATCCAAGGACTTTTGATTCCGAAGAATGGACGTTGGTGTTCAATTCAACTTAAAAGACTATCATCGAAACTCAGAATAATTACAAGTGTTGGGGGGAAGGGCTTTCGTTAATTTGAAATACCGATTTCCTTACCCAATATCCCACTGGTTCAATGTGCGGATTAATTTTCCAGATATCAATTAATTTCAGAGAAGTAACTAACTATAAGTATATACTAGTAGTAAGTAACTAACCACACTCATCACGCAACCAAAATAACAGAAAGAACTCGGAAAATATTCTTCCAACTCAGCAGGATTTCAAAAGTGAATTGGGGACAAAACAAAGCCCTGTCGGCGAAGTAATAGCAACTTATGGAAGTGCAGCATGGCCGACGGAAATGAAAAGCCAAACCAGATATATTGTTGAACAGAGCCAAAGGATAGCCTTACCAAGGTACAAAAGCCTATAGAATGACATTCTCACATTCATTGCAAGTCACCGCTTAGGCGCTCAACGCACAGTTATCAATTCGAAGCGGTAAAATAACTGAACTTGTCAGAAGTCGAGGATTATAGATTATGCTAAAGCTTAGCTAATCCCATGACTTTAGGGCGGATACGGTGTTTTTCTTACAATGTTTCATCCCATGTATTGGCTCTGATTTTTTGACACCAACCTAAAATCTTCATCTCGAAATCTTCTGTCAACTGGTTCTTCACTCCACCACTGCATCTCTTACATCTAGTCTCCTATTTGTTCACCGCATAATCACCATGCTTTGTGGAATACTGAAACTAATGATGAAAGAATACTTTCTGATACGTATGATATATTGTAAAAGGAGCGCAGGGACCTCTCTATGGGGGTTGTCGAAGTTATAGCTCGAAAATTGGGAAGGGAGCTCAATAAGATTACATAAATGCAATGTAATCCGGTTTGGAAAAGGGGCAGTCGTTCGCTCTGTTTATACACGCAAGATTCAATGCCGCCAGTCAATACAACAATTAACAAATCGAATTACATATTTGTTTTGACTAAAGCAGTAAAATGACCGTTATATTTGTGTTTTTAGGATATATTTTACGACGTATACGGAGGGTGGAGATGCGGCGAATTTCAATGCGGAACGATATTCCGTACTGATAAGCATCTCCCCTCTGAAAAAAATGGGCGATATTGATATTCATGTACGTTCATATAAAGAGATGCGAATGGAATATTCAAAGCTTCTCATTTTAATTTCATTTCTATTTTTGTTTCAGTTTGGTCAGTCGTACAGTGATTGATATTTAAACCACACACACTAAAAAATCTTTAAAAACGACATGGTCAGATGGAACGACCTCAGTGTTATAAGCAGATGATGACTCCTTTCTTCTTTTACCTATATCAAACGAGAATTATATCTAACCATATCAGGTATACATATGGCTCTAAGATGGGTTAGGTGCTGGCATCTATGGAAATAAAACAAGGACTAGAATTCATGAAGTCTTGGGCAATGTGACTCGTTCTAATCCTTAACCTTAACTTTAACCATCTCTAATTTTAACCTTAACTTTATTTACTACAGCATGTATGTGGTTAGAGAATGACAATTTCTTTTTAAATATATACTGAGATCTTTATACTATCATTTTTCTCAAGTATACAGCCAGGTAATAAATAGTTTTGTTTAATTACTACCGCTGTAGGACAAAAGTCTCATGACATTTTTTTACAGTAATTTTTAGGAGAAACTGACGCAGAACTTCTAAAACTAGGATATGTTGCGACAAGAATAATGGTTGGGCTGTTGACTGGACACTGCAGATTCCGTTAGCGTAATAGACTCGGGGCATCAGAAACAAGCCTGTTCACAAAAAGAAGAGGCAGCGGAACATGCCCTTTGTTGGTGCAAAACAGGACGATATTCTTATACCTTAAGGATACTCACTGCAGTTCTTAACAAAGCTTTGGAGTCTGGTAAAAACCCTTCAGCTTATAATTAAGATATATTAATAATATCTTATAATATTATTGAAGATATTTGTAATATTATTGAAGATGCCCAATAGACCAATACAGGTCGCGGTGTATCCTTGGTATATATCGTTCAAGCCTTGGTCTTCCTTTCCTAGCCATAGGAATCTTACGCTCCGCTGTCTCCTACTTCCTGGCTTCTTTCTGATGCTCCAAATTTATATACATATATTACGGCAGTTTCCAGAGAGCAGACCAATCGTTCAAGTCCTAAGTTTCGTCTGCCATTGATCCTACGATGAATTTTTCGCTTTCCTCTGTCCCCAAATACAGTTTCATTGATGGTTCAGTGCCGACAGGGGTCCTGACTGAACTTAAAACTAAACTTTCCTCGATGCTCCTTTTTCCTGTATGTCCTGGTACATTGAATTTTTTGTTCTGTTATCTGAAGACTTAATATTAACCCGTTGTCAGTTTATAGGTCACCTCCTTGCCTCTGCCAAGTGTGTCCCTTTACTTAAACAAGGATAATTTTGTTGTTTTCCACATTGTTGGTCAGGGCCTTGATGCAATTCCAAACAACTTCACTGCCTTTAGTGACTTCTTTATTAATGTACTATCGATTCAAGAATCCATCCCTGAGGTACTCCTGCAGCTCTTGTATTTTTTAGTCAACGAGTTGTTTAGTACAATACAGTGTAAAATGATCAGTTATACACAGCACTAATAATTATAACAAATTTTCTCTCAATTAACCTGTACACTATTCCTTAAATCCAAAGTGTTTCATATTAGGTGAAGTTATATTGTCATATTTTGTTTGACATGATTTATCTTAAAGTTCTGTATTTGTGAAAACGGATGCTATGTTAATCGAGATATACCGTTGTATTAGAAAATGCATTTTAAGCATGTATGAGACTGAGAGGCAAAAAATTACTTTCTGGGCTTGACGGCGATAAAATACTTGCATCAAAAAGTTATATTTCCTCTTTAATTTGCAACAATGTTTCGTTCATAATGTGGGGAAGTTGCAACGTTGAAAACAATAGCCATACTTAAGCTGATTCTCGACATTTATGATAAAATACTAACACTATAACACAACGTAAATGATTAAATTGTTCTGATTGTGAAATACCATTACAAACGAGTCCAGTGTAAGCCATTGTCGGTTATTATTTTTATTCTAGCTTTCTTCCACAGGCCTTTTTATGAAAAGTGCGAGTGAGAGTTGAATTAATGATTTGGGAAGTTGGGGTGTGAGAGGGGGTGTTATTTCTGGTCGACGTGTCGGCCAAGTCAGTGTGAAATCAGTATGATGGGGGGGGGTCTGCTCCTCCACATACACAGTTTAATAAAACTATCCCTCTCGCACCCCAGCCTGACTCATCGTCCTCGAACGAGAAATGAGATTTTAAATTCATTCCCACTTCGGGACCGGTGGCTGAATGTCGACCAAGTGCCGTCATTACACTCCAACCCACTTTTGGCATTTCACACACAGAAGCCAAATAGTGTTCACTTAGTTCTAAGTTTCAGTTTCCATTTTCACGATAATAAACAATTTAAAAAAAAATCGACTGGTTTATTGATGGTGGGTGCTGGCTTGTTAACCCGTGAACCAATGTCGAATCATTGCCTAGTTTTGACAAAGTGCCGATTCAACAAAATAAATTTATTCTGATCCCCTGAAAAAAATCCATTCTCATCCTGACACCACTAGCCTAAGAGACCCTGATGACAACAACACACCAATTTACCCTAAACATTGATTAAAAAATAATGAATAAAAATCAAACATATCACCACAAAATTCCCAAACATAACTTCCCTCTCTGTCGCGTCACGCTACTTCCAATCTATCCTCCGTTATAAACAAATATCCTCTTTTCTAATCCTCCTTTATAAACAAATACACTCGATCCCCGAATCATTCTCATCAATCATCACAATCCCTGACAATCAGTTTGGATTTAGGCGTCACCATTCCACCGTTCAACAGTGCCATCGTGTTGTGGACATCGCATCCTCTCTTGAAAAGAAAGAAAGCAGGAGTCTTTCTGGATGTCGAACAGGTTTTCGGGTTTGCTCTGGAAACTCAAGGGTATACTACTCTCTACTCACGACCTCATCCTTAAATCCTACCTGGTTAAGAAGTACTTAAGAGTATGGGACGGATCCTCACACTCTTCTTTTCCTTTGTACAGGGTGGATGCGGGAGTCCGTCAAGGTAACTTCCTCGAACCGCTACTATACTCAGTATATATTGCAGATATCCCTTCCCATCCTAAAAACCCTATCCAAAGAGGCCCTGATAACACTACTATTCTATCCTTTAAAAGCAACCGACTATCAGACAGACTTCCCGGAATTCCCTAGGACATTAGTTGAAAAAATGGTGAATCAAGCTGGCAAGCTCATCACCAAGAACTCCCAAATCTTAACTTGAGGTCGCTTTAGGAACCCTCTGTTCCTTCAGTTACTCCAATCTATTATAACCTCACCTCCTTTCATACCGAAAAGTCTTGTCATGTATTTAGACGAGTGACTGGCTTGATTCGCCATACTCAACTTAGGGTCGTTTTATGGTCTGTATTTATGGGGTTATAATCGCATAACCCTATCCGCTAGTTTAAACAGTTTATACCTCAGATAGCGTTAACGACAGTTAAATTTATTTTAGATTTAAGACGTACGGTGAGAGGTAAACTAGACTTAGAAGTTACGCAACAAAAACTGATATAAAATCAGTAGAAGGGAATGTATTGTAGAAAATCAAAATCTTAAGAAAGAAATTTTGGATCTAAAGCAAGAAAATAAGAAATTAAAAGAGTTTTTAATGAGAAAAAGTGGACATTTACAACTTTTATCACTCTATCAACCATATCCTCACTGACTCATAAATTACTTGCACAAAGTTCTTTCACATTCTAAATCGTTTCGCCCTGGAAAAGTTCCTAATTCTTCGAAAGCTGATTTCATCGAAAGACTGCAAAAGATTGCGTGTGAATAATTATCGATTAACGGTCACTAATCACCACACATTTCTACACGAGAAGAACGAAGAACATGGGATTCTATGAACAAATTTCAACTACATATGATGAATACACTTCAACTACTATATAGTTAAAATATAGGATAAGATAATTGGATTAGTTTTGTAATGTATAGATGCGCGAATAAATAATTTATTCCCATATTAATTGCGGACATCCTTTGGTTGTACTAACTGAATAGTCTCTTCTCCTATGCTTGTCTCAGCTTTCTTTGTTCTTAATGATTCTCCAATCCACCGAGATATGGTGTGATCTACCTGTTTTTTTCTCAAGAGAAGTCTTCATGGATGCATGAGATACATTATCCAAGGCTCCTTCAACGTCGAGGAATGCGCAGATTGCCGGTTTTAGAATTTGTTTTACTTTTATATCGCGTAATATTTTATTTAAATAAATAGTAATTATTAATGATGTAAATGGTGACGTCGAGATTGGGAGGGATTTTGAACGAGCGACGGGAAGTCAGCTGCCGTGGTGGGATTTGGAAAGTCGTACAAGAACCAGCCTTTTTAAATCCTAACTACTTACAATCACAGAATCCTGTGTGTGGACACCGTGTGATACGGCTAAATTTGAGTCCAAGATGGGCGGGCATACAACAAGGATCGTACACATTTAATCCGAATATAAAGCAATAATTTAATAGTATGTCGGATTTTTTTAACCATTACGACTTCCCCGATGAGGTAAAACCTTTGATTTGCAATAACGATGTACACCACATGTAAAACATTGTACTCGCACGTGCTTGTTTTCCCGAGTGAACGGATGAATACAATAACGATATCAACGTTTCCACTTGACTGTGGGAGAAGAAATCATTTCTTCATCAAATGGGCATCGATAACCGTTTTAAATGGGCACGGTTCCGAACAATTGACCCGCCTGGACAAAAGAGGGATTTCGAGTGAGGCGCGATATTACGCAGCGGCATACATTTCAGGAACGGATGACCGACATGAAGGCATCGGCTGAGAGTTTGCGGGAGCCGCCGCTCATTCCCTCAAACTATAGATCAAAACCCTTTTGTCGCCCATTAGTTAAGCGCGATTCCGATATAACAAACGTCAACCGACAATTCAGAGGAACAAATGATGTAACAAAAGGGACAAACAATGAACACATGAGCATGACTTAAACTAGTGTCGAAATGATTAATAACCGTAGGGTTAGGTGACACTTTGAGTGTTTACAGTGTTTAGGAACATCGTAATAACAATGTGTCATCCCGGAGAACCCCCTACAGCTTTTAAATAATCATCATCAATGGGCAATATGAACTATTCATTGGAACCCCTTCATGTGTTGTGTCATAGATACAGTGTATCCGTGGGGGAAGGGTCACGACTACATCACCCTACCCCCTTCCCAATTGACCCCCTTTATTTTTATCTCCTTTCTTCGGCTATTGAACGTTTCATCGAGGCAAAACAAGTGAGCAGAATAAACCATTCGTCATGGACATTCTTACTGAATATTTAAATATTAAGCAAATAATTAATTGTCCAATCACAAAATCAAGTTTTGTACGCTATTTTGGCTGGCTTAATCGGAGTCATTTGCTTCCCACTGTGCACCAATGGAACGAAGTAACTTTTTTTTGGTTGTATTTATACTCCTCAAGATTTGTGTAGCCGCTCCTTGTACCTCCGCTCCAATCTATGCGGCGTTCGTGATTTCATGCACCGCAGCTATTTTTACGTATCTAGTGTAGGCCGTGGCAAGGCGCAGAAATCTGTTCTGTATATCTTGGAGGTTTTTCAATATTTGATCAGTAAGTGTGACTCCAAGAAAAACAATACGTATAATATGGGTTTGGCGGTCATCAGTTTGTTCTTTATGCGCACGGCAGATTCTCTTTTAAGTAATGAAAACAGATCTTTGATAGCAGTGTTTCTTTTCCAACAAGATTGTTTACATGTAGTTTTGAATCCAGTTTGACACCCAGGTTGTTTATCGTTTTGGACTAGTAAAAAGGTATTCCATCAACTAATACTTTGCACAGCATCAAGGATCTGCGTTTGGTAAATTGGATGCAGCTAATTTTGGGAACATTGTCACGATCCGGGGTGGACTGCGACGCAAGGAGGAAGCCAAAACCCCCTCCAACCATAAAGACCCGGAAGGTGTAAGCGCGGGCGGGCAAAGTCAAGTGAGCTCGAGCCATGAGAAAATACGTAAAACGAGTTAATGAGATTTGGAAAAAAAATAAGGGACGCCAAAGAAATACTTTTAATATAAGTTTTTATCTCAACTAAAAACCTTAATTAATTGAAATATATTAATTGGTCAAGCGGACCACGAAAACTAATGAATTGAATAAGTTAAAATGAAGTATATCTTCACTAAAGCTCTCCGTTGCCATTTCATTTGTCGCCGAGAATCAAATAGATTACACGACATTTGAAAAATGGCAAAAAGGAGGGAAAATTCGAAAGGTGGGGTTGAGATGGGAAGTTATTGTCCGAGAGGATCGAAGTCACTATAGATCAAGTGGTAGAGTAGCGGCGTATCTAGTCGAAGGTCGTGGGTTGAATCCCGCTCGTGACATTGACTTTTTTATCTCAACTAAAAACCTTATTATCGCGACGATCAGTCAAACATTCCCGCACCTCCTCCCAATCCTACTTAGACAAATAGGTGACAGTGTTGTACTCACTATGGAAGATAATTAATTGGAGATTGGCTTTATACAGGGTGTCCTTTTTAGATGGCTGAACTAAGCCCCTGACGCTATACAAAAAAAAGTGTTTAATATTTTTTAGTCTAGTTTCAAATTTTTACCGTTTTTTAGGAAATTTATAGTGTACATCAGGCTCAGTTCAACTTCAAAATTTCCAGGTCGACCCTACACATCCAGACATATCATTTTAAAGGATTTTTTACGCTGAAAACAATAGTGCAAGAGGATTTTAAATTGGTGACAGAATTATGGCAAAAAGTTTGAAAAAACGCATTTCGTTTGCCGATTCATCACACAATAGATAGAGGGGCATGAAAAATTTAAGCGTATAAAGCAATCGTTTGTTGAACATTAGATTCAGTGCGAGTATAGACTTCGGCGTGTGAACAAAATGGTCCGAAGAAAGTCCAACCGTATTATTCGCCCACCTAAGAAAATCAGTTGTAAGTTATACCCTTTGTCGCAGAAAGCAAAACAAGTATTGCGATACTAAATTTGTGTAGGATAAAACGGCAGAGAAATTAAAACGAGAGTTAAAGAACACTTGCCTAAATCGAACAAATTTTCTAAACTCAAAATCTATCTAATACAACAAAAAACAATTCAAATTTAAACACAACAGTGTTGGGGGGAGGGGTCCTTCTATATAATTGAAAGGACAAATCTTCTTACCCGGTGCGATAGATGCCGGTCTGTAGCCGATCTAATGGGTTTCGCCACTTCTGTGTCCCCCCCTAAAAAAAAAAAAAATGAATATCAACTTCTAGAATTTATTAAATGAAAACAATATTGTTGAAATAAAGTATTAATAGAATAAATGAAATCAGATGTAGGTTGAGAGGATGAGGATGATCTAGGAGGTAGCGGAGAAAATATACAATGAATTAAAAATGAAAATTAATGAATAGGTGTTAATGAAATTAATATTGAAAATGACAGACAAGTTATTAACCCTTTTGGAAATTATCTGAAGCAATGTAATATTATAATTCGACGTGAGAATACAAAGTAAATGAAATAACAATAAAACTAACATGCAATATCTTAAATGTATAATTAAACAAAATAATAAGTAAATTATAATAATTTAAATTTTAACTTGTAAATCAAAATATTTTAATCGAGTGATTAACAAAAGTTGACCACGAAAAAATACCGGATCCGGATAATCTTAGATTAAGTTTGAATTTAGTCTATTTTATCTGAATATGAACAGAAATTAACAAAAAATAAGTGTTAACTACCTAACTACTAACTGTTAAATAAGTGATTAAGCAAGCTTACATGCAAAATTATAACGAAAAAAATAAATACAGATTTTGAAGTACGATGTCGATGAATGATGGGTTAGCATTGATAGATCGATGGACGAAGGAGAGTTGAAGTCCCTGCGGTGAAATTCCAGATGTCCTTCAAGCGAAGATCGAACGAAGTTCATGTTTCTGTTGGTCGAGTAGCGAGATTTTCTGCCAGTGATTCTCACTGAAGTGGCTGATTCGAGAACAGGCGATACCAATTACTCGAGACGATGATTTTCCCTAGTATCGACAAAGTTCTCCTCTTTTTCCGAAGATGAACGATCAAAAATAAAAAGTGGTAAAGCCAAAAAAACAAATGGGGTCGAATGGTCAAAGCCTGAGAAGCGAATAATCTTACGACCGAGCCGAATGCTATTATTGTTCGAAGGTGGATTATTTCGGTCAACAACTGGTACATTTAAGCGCTATCTATTTCTCTCTACGCCCAACGATAAATATTTAAATTCATTAACAAAAAAATTATTTTACATATTCCAAAAAAAAGTTTAAAAATAAATTGAAATGGGAAAAGGAGAATGAAAGGAAAAATTATAAAGGAAACATTTGTTCTTGAAAGTTTAGTATGTTTAAAATATTAAGAAAAATGCACGAGCTCAAACAAACAGTGTTTCACATGTTCAACAAATGGAGGGCATTCGTTTGAGAAATTTGAAATAATTTGAAAATTTGAAATCTAAAATTAAACATGGAAATAGTTGCAATCATAATATCACACATTTTGATTTACCCCCGATTTGAAACATGTACTTGGGGCCGTCGGTGGCCGACACGGTTTAGGCGTTGACGCGGCGCTCAACGGTATGGTAAAGGTCTCGGGTTCGAATCCAGCGGCCCTGCATTCGAAGCCGACATATAAATGTTCTTTTTATCAAAGACACCAGCACGGGGTTCATATAACCTCGTAAACAATTGTACTTGAGACATATAATTTAATCTCTAATTAATTTTTTTTACATGATTTATTATGATATTATTTGGTTGTGTTGTAATTCACTTTTACGCACGGTCAAAGACCAGCTTCTTTGGAACTTCGAGGGACGGGGTTCACTCTTACAATTCGTGTGTTTGAAATCCGGACATAGGCTAATAACAAACAATTCTGATAGTACAAAAACCGACAGCTGTTTATTTCAAGCTCAAAATGCCGCCAGATATTTATTATATAAAGTTCCGTTTTTAATCAAACCTTCTTCAATATGCCTAATAAAAAAATTTCTCCGTTCTTTTCGCTCGTTTATTTTTAAAATTTAGAGTTGTTTCACCTTAATTACCCAATCCTACAGGGGATAATAGATTCGATCTCTTTATGCAACAGACAGGCTAGAGGACACTCATAATTTTTTTTGCAGAATATCCCATTTTTGTTGAATTCAAAGTCATTAAGGCCCACGATGACAAGAGACTGCCTAATTTCTTCTTTCACTAAATCTTATCGTTTCTGTTTAGTAAATTTTGCGGAGCTATATGAAAGAATTTGTATCGTCCTATTCGCTCAAGTTTAGAAGAAAAACTGCGAGCATGATGATAAAGGAGGACTGCCGACCAAAAATGAAGACAATTTTTCGAGAAGAGAAGGGGCTAAGAATATACCTAATGCCACATGTGAAACCAATATGAAATTCCCTTTTCCCCTCCAGTGAAGCTGAGTTCTCACGGTTCAAATTTTGTTGTTTAAGTGACGAGTCCTTCCTTTCAAGTTGAAACAAAACTTGAAATGTGTAAACATCTGAGTGTCCTGGTCGCCCGCCCTGTGTAATATATATATAAACATCTGAGTTGATTTCGTGTTCTCACTATTGTACTAAAATTGAATAACAAAAGTTGAAAGCAACATGAATTTTTTTTTCACACGCCACTGGATTCCCGAATCTAAAATATTAGGCAAATCATCAAGAAAAATGAAGAATGGATTAAGTATGTTCAATTTATCGAAACGGCCCGTTAAAGAAGCTCACCTAAGCTTTTTTTAATGGTCCAGCTTTAAATAAAAGTGTTTTTTTTTTGTCAAGGGATGCGATTCGAAATTCTTTGTTGCAATATTAACAATGGTCCTAGAGAAGAGGGGAGGATTATTTGTCATTAAATACCCTTTTATGCTTAGGTACCTCTGCAGTGGGGGAGGGTTGAGGATACACGTGTATTACCAGGGGTTGCGGACAAAAAACAGTGTGATCAGCTGTTGTCAAGAAGTTAGCGAGGCGTAATCTCAGCTGCTCCTATAAAAGACTTCATGCACGCGGAACAAATCCGCACCGACAAACTTGCGGATTCAATGACCAACATATTTTGTCTCCAATCTTTACGAATGGCTATTCAAAAACACTCATTCACGGACGGGGATGGTTCTACCCCAAAATCGTGACAGCTTGAGCATGACAAACCTTTAAGAAAAGTACGCAACTCTTATCTACCAGGGGCTTCTTGGTGAACCACAAACTCAATGAAAAAGGGTTGAATACATGTAAAAACCCGTTTACAAGTCTGGTAAAATTGTTTTATATTAGACTCCATGGAATGATAAACCATCGTTTTTGGTGGATTGTAGCAGCAAGAAAAAGGTCATTGTTTGTCGACCATAATGCATCATATGTATATCGTTGCAGATGTGGAAAAAATTAACCACTGCAAATTTCTCCTAGGTCAATCTTATTCACCCTTTTCATTATATCAGGCCATCAGTTTGGATAATGTTCGAAGCATTCAGCCATAGATAGGTGTCGGATTAACAAATCTGCACCTAAACAGATCCTGGTTGTTGATACAGCCGAGTTTAATCCTAAACCCATTTAACTAACTCAGGCCATTTCGAATGCTTTTAATAAATTCTTGTCAAATGCTCCGAAACCTAAAACGTTTTAAGTTGAAAAATATTTTACACACTTTCCAGGATAGTTTCAGACGTTGAAGGGATATAAAATCAAGAATAAAACAAAATAAAGTTCAGAATCAATATTTAACAAGTAAAATCCGCAATTGGAGCCATGACTGGTTGATCTAAGCATAAATAAAATAAAATAAACTTTTCTACTGACATAATTAACACATTTAAGCCAACATTTTTGGCCATATTTTCGGATTATAACCTTAGGTAAGTGAGAGGTAATGGTTTTTTCATGATCCCAATTATTTGTGTTTTGGTTGGATTAATATTTAAGAAATTATTTAAAATTATTAATACGGAGGGTCCGACAAGAGGCATATAAATGACATCTGCATTATCAGTGGAATGAAATGATAAGTACAAGCAGAAGAGATATCATGGATGGATATAGAAAATAGAAGAAGACCTAAGACAGACTCCTTTGGGACTATTGAAATTATATTTTTTGGGAAGCCTGGCTATCAAGATGTTTACGCCAGCGTAAACCATTTTATTTAGCATAGTGACTATTATTGTTTTCATTAATAGTCATTAATATTGTCTGTTTTCATTAATAAAGTTTATATTTTTTTGCGTTTTGTTCGTGTAATCGTTTCGCACCTCACTCTTAAACAGCGGTCAGTTATTCGAGAAGAACAAATTTATTTAAAGTTTGATACATCATCATCTTGGTCTAGCTATCCTCGCTGATTTTGTAAGCCAGACGCGGTTCGGCATTTCTACACCTTCAGTGTTGAGTTTGAGTGATTTCTTGTTAATAACTTAGCCCAAACCATTCATCACTCAAACTCAACATTGAAGGTGGCGAAATGTCGAAACGCGTCAGAATGACAAGATCAGCGATGATAGACAGACCAAGATAGGTAACTGTCGAACTTATAGCTTCATCACCCCGCAGACCACAGGAGGAAAAGAATTTAACAAATTCATTTGTTCATACCAACATTTATACCGTACATATTTGAGAAAAGCTATCTCACAAGTTAATTCATTACATTAATGGAGTAAAAAAAATATAAAAAAATGATTAGGCTTAAGCTGCGTTGATTGAGTGAATGTGTTGTTCAATATTTTTAAAACGTTAGTTCCTACTCACATTCTTCCCTTTCTTTCCTTCGTCTAAGACTCTGGGTATATTTAAAGCCCGTTCCTGCCTATTACTAGGCTTACCGGACGCCCGGGCTTGCAGTGTTTCTACCTTCAACCAACCCCCGGAAAGGTAAAGGGTAGCTCTACCTCCGGCTCCGGTTGGCCGGTACCCTCCAGCTAAGGTACAAGTTGTTTACAAACCATGACCACCAAGAGTCCAACCTCAATCGGCGACTACATTGAATCACCCCTTCCCGTGGTTCAGAATTGTTTTTAATGTGGGACTAATCGTCCACCCGGGAATTGCTCCCATACTATTTTCACCCGTACCCGAGAGGTGAGGGTTCAGTAACCCAGGAAGCCTCCACCAAAGCGGAGGGTAATGAAAGGAATTAAGGAAAGGATAGGAATTGGAAAGTAAGGGGGGAATTTGCCTCCATCATTGGTTACCCCTAGATACCTGAGATGTTGGTAGGACTTATCTAGGCCCATAAGGAAGATTGCGCAATGGGATGTTTCCATGCATTTCACTCATTCTCACTCTCACTTACAGTGTTTCCACCTTCGACCAACCTCCGGAGAGGTAGACAAGGGTAGCTCTATTAAATCTTTTTAAGTGCTGACCGCAATTTCCATGCCCCGTCACAGCCTGTCTTACATAAAAATCACATGCAAAAACGATATTTTTTAATCGTTCACCGATTTTAGGGAAAAAGGCATGCACTCTTCTACCCTTCTCTGATCTATCCTAATCTAATTGCCAGTTATCCTCAATCCATTTCCTTACTTTACCCTTGTATTCATGCTTTCCAAACACGTCAATTTCATCCTCATCTATCTTTAATTTCTCCAAATTTACTCTTAATCTTTTCCTGATTCCAAAATAACATGCTTCTTGAATCAATTTGTATTTTATAGGCATGACTCCTGCCAATACATACAACGCATCTGCCGCAACTGTCTTGTACGACCTACAAAATCGTAATAATAACCTTCTGTATCAAAGACAGAGCTTTTTATTGCAATGTGATGATGGTCGCAAAAATAAAAATCACCTAACGTGTCCTATTGTAAATATAAAACCAGTGTAGGAGAGGCAAAATGTCAGGTCAATCGCACCATATTTACCTGTGGCAATATTGTTATATATTGTGTTGTGGCAATATGTGCTTTGGGAATACTATCTAATTGAATTTATGGTATTTTTATCACCTGAACTTGCATTCGTTGAGATATGGGTATTTCGGGTAAGAAAACAGTTCCCGATCAACATCTTGGGTCGTCTTCAAAGGGATGTACAACTCTGGAAGCTCCTCCGATTTCTCAGAGTAAAATTCCCAATCAAATTTAAAAAAAAATTTTTTGGTGAGTGCACGCCTATTACTACGAAAGCTACATATTTCTACTATAACTGGTTGGTTGTGTGATGGCAGTTCATTGATAACAGCCTGTTTACTGCCAATTGCTGAATGAACTTTCCTACAAACATGTCCAGTTACATTGGTTTGCTCCGGAATGAACGTTGGTTCCATTGGGTATATAGGTTCCAAGGTAAAGTGATTTACAATTGAATGAAGTTCTGTTCTGCGTTGATTGGCAAAATGAGATTTCCACGTGGATGCTTATTGTTAAAATCGCGCCCTGCTATGAATGCAGAACCCATTACATGAAACATTCCAAGACAATCAAAAGGGTCTCTGTGTTCGCTGGAGGAGAGTAAAAAGAGCCAACCTGATAGTGTTATTGTATATTTTTAGTTTTATTCGGGACTTTGAATTCGGTGGGGATTCCATCGAGATGACACTTCTTATCAACATGGCTGAACCTCCTTTTTTGTGTCTCTACGTTGGTTTGATCTGTAAATTTTATAATTCGGCACAAAAGATTTTTTTAGAGAGCATTTTGGTTACAGTTATTGGTAATACATCAACTTATATTCAGTAACAAAATGTAATAGCTCATGATATCTCCCAATTAGCAATTAACTTTAATACAAATTTCTATCTCAATGAACATAAATTAATATAAAATCTTCTCTTCTTTTGTGTTGAAAATTATAAAAAATATACCCTGTACAATTAAATTTTGTAAAACAATAATGTAAAACAATATATATGTGTGTGTATATGAAAAGCTAAATTATTTAATAAAAAAATAAGATGCTAATGGGTATGAATTTCCAAAATGTCCTAAAAATTTAACGTAAAAATAAAGCAGAAAAGTAATGGAAAAGTTTTTTTTTATAAAAAAATCTACAAACTATACAAATAAAGACAATAAGTCTAAAGCAATTCGTTACATAAAAAATAATTATTATTGTGTGGTGTTTAGTGACCGTTACTTAATGATTATTTGGAGGTCGTGAGATGCGGTCTGGTATGACGTAGGTTTTAGAAACACCTTTTCTTTATCGTGCCAACGTTTCAATCTTTATTGAGATCATCTTCAGGGCTCAAAGTGTTTGTTCCGTGTAGATGTGTCATTCTTGTCTGTCGTGTTGAGAGTGCCCTCTCTGAGAAAGAAAATGTTTTTCTAAAACCTACGTCACACCAGACCGCATCTCACGACCTCCAAAAAATTGTAATAACAAATTGAGCAACCCTCCTTTACATGCCGCTCACATAGGCGAGCTTTGGCCCAAAAATGGACACTTATTTTTGTGTGTCAACCTCGCACGTCCTATCCTTAATCTGGTGAGAATGTCCCTTCTTCCGATTGAAGCGTCTCCTAACAAGTTATCTGTATTTATTATAATTTTTTTACTGCTTTATTTTATGCATGTATAAATTTACTATAATTTCACGTTGATTTTAATGTGAAATTGAATTATTGACTTATATTGTTGTTCACTACTGCATGTTTTATCTTTTATATTCTTTTATCTGTATCTTTTGATTTTTGCTGTATCTACCATCTGTACTGTAACCAACCTCACATCTGCCTTAATTTGCATGGATTTATTGTAAATAATTAAATATTTCAATGAAAAATGTACATGTACATGTATGTAAGGAATTATTTGTGGCAAAACTTCAGTGTAGTGATTGTGAACAGGTAGGAAGAGCACGTCTTCTTGCAACGCGATTATCGTTGATGAGGGACGGCGTTATTCCACAGATGTGACTTCACGTCCTTTCGGAAGCCGATATCGGAACTAACGTCAATTCCCAAATGTAGTTTTGATTGATTTGGATAATATTGGCCTACGCCGAAACCAATCATATGATGACAATCTCTCCTGAATAATCGAAGCCCTCTTATCCAGGTGCCACTTCATATGCCAAATAAACCGGAATGCCGCCTAGTTGTAATGGCCTTTATCAATCACAAATTCCCCTTTCATCAGGTACGGAGCGTTCCGTAAATTCTGTCAATTGTAATTGACAAAATAATAACCTAGCCGTGCATCTGTTACCTATAATTGTTATTACTATACCTGGAAAATCAGCCTAAGGTAAACCTTCCAGAGAAAATCGTTCTCCCCTGAGTCTTTTTACATAATTTTTTAAATATCAGCTCGCCTATCTCGTTAAATACAACGTTCAGAAGGATCTTTTCAAATATTTCAGTCATTCTCGATGAATTTGGATTTCTCAACAAAGGCACTTGCTCATATCACCCTAGAGTCGTCACAATCATCGTCTTCTTTTCAACTCGACTTGGGGCAGATTATAAAACTTCAAAAGCCTGTATTCACCACTAAGCAGAACGTTTATGGTTCAAATTGCATGCCCTGGGTATTGGATGGCATGCCAGAAGCCCACAGTTCCACTCCGTATGATTCTTATATGAAGTTAGCTGAATTTTTTTTTTTTTGTAGGGAACCCTGTAGTTTCAAGTGGTTGCAGTAATTTCTTGCATAGAGTTAGTTTTGACGTTCAAAACAGAGCCTAAAATTCTTTATAGTTGTTCTGGCAATGAGTTAAATTTTTGTTTCCAGTGTCTTGCATTGGGATTTCAGTCAGTCTGCTGTCTAGGTATAGTCCTAAGTATCTGACATAGCTGGATAGCCATAAATTCTTGGGGATGTTGGAACTCGCTTGGATTCGCGTTAGAAGACAAAATTGTAGCACTATTCGTAAGATGTATAGGAAATTAGACGTATAAATGGTATACATGATGGGACTAAGAATGCTCCCCCTTGTGTGAAGCCGCCTAGATTGGTTTATATCCTAATTAGGTATTATTTCTCCTCACTTTCAAGCCTTTGTCATTAATAGATTCCTGGATAAGGACCAACCTTATCTTAATAAGGTATAAGAAGCATTTAAATTTATAGAGAATCCCTGGATGTCAGACCGTAATAAACCCTAAGCCACATTCAGACGAAAGCAATATTCTTTGTCGTCTAGTGCAAAGCTTGTAAATTGTATTTCAATTTTCCAACCTTGCTGGACCATGGAAATCTGGGAACGAAGGCACATTGGTGGAAGGAATTTAAAGTGAACTTTGGATGGGAATTTAAACGTTTTAATAGAGTCTTTCCAGAATTTTGGTGATTGGGTTCTTTAAAAAACTGAAAAATATCAAAAATTTTCTTTCTGGAGGAAGACTCTGTAAATTATTTTTCCATAGTAATTGCAGTGTTTACTGTAAAAGCTTGCCTTATGAATTAAAGGGAGAAACAGGTGGTGGCCATTTCTCAATTCGATGAGTGTAAAATCGATTTGGCCGTTATAAGAGTTATAATCTTTCTATAGGTGATGACCACTCTGGCTCGCCAATAAGCTTCACGCCGGGCGACTTATCAACTAGGAAGGGGCGTCTGGCACTCAGGATTTGATAGCATTAGATGATCGAACCACTTGAAACAGCTCTGCAGAAGACTAAAGCCCCCAACGAGATTTACTTTCAATCTTGTCTGGAGTGTACTCGACTTTCTTTATGTAATAAAGTTACAGTTTTGTGATTATTTATAGACAAATAATAGTCATAACACTTGACGTTAAATGTCAATAAAGTTATGATTTCATCGGCGACAATTTGTCAGATGGTGACTTAATAATATTTAATGAGTTTACTTTGCGTCCGAATCTTCAAACAATTTCTGATTCTCAGTTTATTCATCTGAGTCTCCGAGACGATTTTCCGGAGAAAAAATATTTAAAAGAAATCAGCCATTCTAATCTGTCAAATGCCAATCATATATAATATATACATTACATAACTCGGTGATGATGATGAATGATGAAGGTACTGGAGGAACTTGGTTAGAGACCAAGCATTGCTGCCTTCTGGCTTATTGTACCTTCTAAGTTCTCTAATTCAGTGTAATCGGCTCAATCCTTCTTCTCAGAAGTATTAGTTCATTGATTGTTGCCATGGTTTTTTTACCCTAGCCTATATTTTATGTCTACATTGAGCTGTTGCTTGGCATTCGAAGATGATATGGGTGGCTGTTTATTCCTCCTCATTGCAAGCCCAAATTTTTATAGATGTTTTCTCAGACGCCAGTGACCGGTTGTTACCCCTTTCTCTGAGTCTGGCCCTCTTCAATTACTGAAATGGGTTTGCCAATCTAGAGTTATAACTTCTCTTTTTGTTTTATTTGGATCCAGACTCTGATGGAGGATTTTGTATTTGTTTTGTTATGCCAAGAATAGGTTCAAGGCCTATACAGGACAGGGTGAGTCATTTTTTGACGCACCATTGGAAAATCAACGCGGGTGCGTTTAAATCCGACTCGAGGCTTATTTCCTTTGATTAATAAGTTAATAAAAGAAAGTGAGTCAATTTTCGGTGCACCAGTGGAAAATCAACGTGGGTGCGTTTAAATCTGACTCAAGGCCAATTTCTTTTGATTTTAACCATTAAAAAAAGGAAGTGAGTCAATTTTCGGTGTGCCATAGGAAAATCAACGTATTTTTTCTGGTAAAGTAAAAAAATTAAATAAATATAACAATCTCCTATTTTCTGGTAAAGTAAAAAAAAAATAAATAAATGTAACAATCTCCTTTGTTAGCAAATCAAAAATGTTCAAAATCATTATAATAATTGTTCGGACAGACCTCCATTTGCTGCAACACTGTAGCCTAGTCTATCGTAAAACGATGATCGGACCAAAAAACAAAACAAAAAACAAACCTTAATCAGATTAATTTGTGAAGAATTTTTTTTTAATTTTTACATTGTGTTTGAATAATATTTTAATAATATTGGTTTGTTTATTTTCCTTCCAACCTACTAAAACTAATTTGTAACGAATGGTGCTTCGAAAAGTGACTCGCCTATTTTTTGGTACGAGACTAACAAAATAAAATGTGCCGAGTCATAATTAGACGCACCAACCTTGATTTTCCTATGGTGCACCGAAAATTGACTCACTTTCTTTTGTTAACGTATTAATCAAAGGAAGTAAGCCTCGAGTGAGATTTAAACGCACCCGCGTTGATTTTCCAATGGTGCGTCAAAAAATGACTCACCCTGTATATGGTCTTATATATCCTCCTGTGGCAAATGTGTGTTTCTTTTCGTTATCCCAAATTCTTTTGTGTCCTGGTACCCAAGATATCATTAGGTTGTTGTGTTTCCCCAGGTTTTGGAGATTTTGACTGCATTCACTGACTAGTTTTGATGTGATTTTTTTACACGTTAATGTTTGAAGAGCTGCATAGCTATCTGATCTTACGAGAAATTATTTTTTTATTGTAACCTCATTTAAGTTGTTGTAAGACACAAGCGTTGATGTCATGTACGTCAGCTTGAATTTTTATTGCGCTTAGACGTATTCTTCAGTATTTCCCATTTTTCTCGCTCTATTCCAATGCTTGCAAGTTTTCTTTCTTAGTGACGATAATTTGTCGTTCCACCAGCAAAATCTGTTCTTGTTGGTGTAAGTGCTTCGGGGCAGGCTTCATGATATGAGTTTGTTATAGCTTCATTTGAATATATTTGTGAAGAAGTTATCTCAATATCATGGATACTTTAATGTTAGCCATTGTAGTTACTGTATTCTCCCCTCCCCCCAGTAACTCGCGTGTTGTGATTCAGCCCTAAAGGATGCATCATCTATGTCCAACAAAACTGTCAAACAACCTTTGCTTTCTACTCTCTGGCTAATGGCCCCTCCATTTCCCGGTATTGATTATTGGGATTTAATCAGCCCGAGAAAATTGGCAGTGTCCGAGGTGCCCAGAAGGTCAGGTTCGGCACTCACATGGTCACTCTAGTGGTTTTTATAATTTAACTATAGGGGCCTACCCCAAGGGGCCAACAAAGGGGGGGGGGTTTGCCCCTTCTACGGGTGGATAGTGGGTACAGTTCCCATGAGTAATTTCTTGGCTCATTGGTTCTCGCAGGTTATCAGGACGGCCCAACTTTCTCATTCCTGAACTGAGGTCCTTTAGAGTTATTGTAGTTTCAAACCTCAGGTAGGACGGCCCCCTCGATGGCCCTGCCCTGATCGGCTGTTAACTCTTTGCCCGGGTATTTCTCAAACACCACGGCCATGTCTCATAGCCCTCATAACTACCTAAGTTTAGGGGGATGGTTTTTCCTCCACATAGCTTCCCACAATTTTGTTTTTTGGGACATGTCATAGGAGCACTTCCAGTTAATGATGGGGTGCTACCCAGTAACCTGTCTCTCGTGTAAAATAATTTGTGGGCTCACACATGAAGGCTATGAGGTATGTACACGAATTGTGCCAAAAATTATGTCTTCTGCTGTTACAAACCTTCGTAAAATAAAATAAAAATATATACAAAAATTGTAAAATGCACTAAATCTAATGGAAATCATAAACCATCATATAGGTCTTGTCAGGAATATGCCACTCTCTCTCTCTCTCTCTCTCTCTCTCTCTCTCTCTCTCTCTCCATAGCAAAGACAAATTCGTATCCAGCACGTTATATTTAACGATAACTGTAAATAAATTTGATTTATTGGCCTCTATGGGAGAATTACCAGATTTTCCAACTCCAGCTCCTCCGAAGGCGAGAGGAAGGGGCAGCAAAAGGAAAACCTATTGGAAAAGGTACATATTCATGTAACACAAAACGACTGCAACCTACAAAGTGACAGACTGGGCCCCATCTCAACATATGCGGGATTGATAGTAGTTTATAAAAAACGGAAAAAGGAGGCGATAGCTAGAGAGCGCACAATTGAGGCGTATGCAATGCTTCGGTCGTCAACGGGGTTCGTCGCTCTCCTTCTTTAATTTTTATTCCAGTGTACATAGTTCGGTAAATAGCTGTAATTTAATTTAAAAAAAAATATATACATATAAGAGGACAATGTAATTGGCTGGTAAAATTAACAGTGCTGTAAAGGATTGAAGAAAAAAACGGTTGAAGGAATTGACAAATTGACAATTTGAATGCTGCAGTTGATGGTAAGGACAGGTCAGAAATTAACAAAAGAAATGTATTTATCTGATTTAATTAATACATATTCAAGAATAAATACGTGAAACAAAAAGCAGCCGTTAAATTCATGGCTGCCATGTTGGTTACCTAGCCCTAACGGGCCGTGGCTACATCTTAGACTTAAAATATAGCATTGGCCCTGGCCTGTTAGATCGAGCAATGTTAACTAGCCGATGGGAGGCACAGACCAACTTCCACGTAGTGCCTCCTGGGAAACACCTCGATGTTGCCGGCATCCCTCAAGGGCCAGCGCATCGAGGCAGGCTAAAAGGGGATATGGCCACCCTAATCCTAAGTTGTTACGCAATCCGTGGCGAAGGAAGAACGGCACTGGGGTGAAAAGCAATAGTGTCTCAAACGGAGCCCTCAGGGAACCGCCCGACACCCTGCTGTATCTAGGCTTACCCCAGCATGCGGGGCTCTGCTGGGGCTGACACCTTATGTCCCTAGCTATTCGTGGGAACCATAAGGAACCTAATGCAAAAACAACCACCCGGGTCAGGCCCAGAGACCATCCAACCAGGCAGCAGTGCCAAACCCAAATACGCTCCCTTCAAGGCAAAAAGCCTGGAGGAGATCGATTAACTCTCGGCAGATGAGATTATTAAGGTCCGCCTGTCGGGAGCCTCCAGAAACAGCCTAACAACCCTGTTGAAGGAGGAAGTTGAATTGGGGACAACTTCATAAAGGCGACAAAGGAAAAGAAGCAGGAGAAAAACTCAGCTCATATGACAAAGCCTGCTTCGAAATCCGGGAAGAAAAGGCCAAGGTCGGAAAACAGTATCCCCCAAAAGCATGTGCCAAAAAAGTCAAGACGCTCCAAGAAAGAGATACCCTATTAGGGAGCCTTGACGCAAGGGAAAATAGCTGTGGTGGAGAAAGGCTACCCAGTAAATCAGATGACCCCCGAAAGGCTTGAAACCCTCGAGGATTCCATCATGCTGGCCTATGAGAATCTACGGCCGGAGAAACGCATTTGGAAGTGAATTCAACAAATGCACACACAGGTCAGGCTATATGCTCATTATGTGTGAAGATCAGGTTAGTGCAGACTGGCTAAGGGCGACCGTCCCAACGCTAAAGCCACGGAAGGACGCCGTCCTCGAGACTTTGGCAGGAGACGAAATACCGAAACAAATTTCCTGCACCACCTACGTACCGGACCCCAAAACCAGAAGGCTGACGGCAGAGAGGATTTTGGCTAGGCTAAAGTCCGCAAAGCGGAAGCTTAACACAGCTATGTACTGTCTGGGGAGAAATCCGACAGGAGAAGGGTACCTTGTGGACCTTTTCCACGGACAACGACTCCTTTCAGCAGATCCAAAAAGTGGATATGCACCCCCACCATGGAATGGGAAAAATTTGATTCCGTAGAAGAGGTACGTGCCAAAAAAGACGAAAGCCGAAAGACACACCTCGCGCTTCCAACCACGGATGAAGAAGCAGACTCAGCAAAGGAGGCTGAGGACGTTCAAAACGACACAAAGCCAGCAGCAGGTAGAACGAATGGAAAGATATCCTACACAGGGATACTCCATCCACTTCGGCTCAATGTCAGATGGGCAGGGAGGAATAAGGGTACTCCAGGTCAACCTTCAGCATGCAAAGGCCTCATCGGCCACACTATGCGGGAGGTTTGACAGGGAGTGTCTGGACGTCGCACTGGTCCAAGAACCTTGGGTACACAACGGGACTGTGAGAGGAATAAAACCCCAACAAACACAGGTAATATACCAGAGGTCTTCAACAAGATCCAGGGCTTGTATACTGTTTAATACAAGAATTAGCTGCACACTAATACCGGAACTATGTTCCGGCGACTTTGTTACAGCGATCCTAACAGCAAAGACTGCGGGCGGAGAAGAAGATGGTTAATCTGCTCAGCCTACTTCCCAAGAGAGGAACAGTGCCCACCCAAGTTGCGGGACGACATCGTGAGGTAGTCTAGAGAACAAAACATGAAACTGGTCATGGGATGTGACGCAAATGCCCACCACATTATACGGACATCAACAACCGAGGTGAGTCCTTATCGGATTAGCTAACTGGTGAAGGGTTACATATTGCTAATATAGGCACGGAACCCACCTTCGTCACCCGATGTAGGCAAGAAGTCTTAGATTTGACAATCACTTCCCAAGGAGCTGATGAGTACATCTTAAACTGGAATGTATCCAGGGAACCTTCAAACTCTGATCATAGGCACATCAGATTTGATTTAAATTCTCCCTCTCTCGTAGAAACAACATACAGGAACCCCAGGAATACCAATTGGATAGGCTACAAAAGAACCCTCCAACATTTCTTACAGGGGATAAACAAGGAATTCAGAGACAGGGAGGGCCTGGAAATTTCTGTGCAGGAGATAACCAACGCCATATTAAGCTCATATACCGAAAACTACATGGAAAAAAGAAGACTAAATAAACAGAAAACGGTCTGGTGGAACAAACAACTAGAACTACTGAGAGCTCGAGTAAGGACTTTATTCAGCCGAGCTAAGGCCCATAATGATTTGAGTGGGATTCATATAGAAATGCCTTGACCCAATACAATAAAGAAATCCGTAAAGCTAAACGGGACTCTTGGTGGAGATTTTGTGAGGAAATCACTGAAACACTTCAATGTGCCCATTTAAACAGGACCCTTGCCAAGGATGGTACAGGGGGGCTGGTAAGCTTCCTTACAAAGACAGATGGAAGCTTCACACAAACGGAAGAAGAAACACTCTCTCTACTGTTTGAAAACCACTTCCCAGGAGCGCAAATAATCCATGAAGAAATACTTCCTGAACACGCAAAACTAATAAAAACTACAAAGGAAACGTGGAAGGAGGTGGCTATCATAATAAAACCTAAAGCCATAAGCTGGGCACTCGAGAAGTTCAGCCCATACAAGGCGCCAGGAATAGATGGACTATACCCAGCGATACTAGAAAAAGTACAAGAGATCTCATGCGATACTTAGTGAGAATATTCAGGGCCTGCCTAGCGTGGAGCTATATTCCAAAAAGATGGCGAGAGATACGTGTGGTATACATACCAAAAGTAGGACTACCTATCGACTACAAGCCTAACTCGTACAGACCTATCAGTCTTACAACATTCATCTTAAAGACATTAGAAAGACTGGTGGAGAACCACATTCGTGAGACAGCACTGAAGACTAAACCTCTCAGTGAGCGACAATTTGCATACATTGCCACTTAACAAAGCACATGCACCTGATAGGAGTACAAACAGAAGAAACACTGTGCAGATATTGCCAGGAAGAGGAGGAGACCGCAGAACACATTTTATGTTTCTGCGAAGGTCTATGTAGGTGCATGTTCTTGCAACTAGGACAAGAAAAACCACAAACAAGATCCTACACCAAGGAACCGCTGGCAAAGCTGTGGAGGCTGGTTAATAGCCTGAAGCTGGCCAATGAGATATAATTAACAGAGGAGCACAATAGATCTTTTTAGGTCGAGGTGCTGGTCTTATGTCCTTGGCTGGCCTCTGTTATCCCCTCCCCCTATCCCTAACTAGCTGATTCTTACAAGTCTACGTCATCATTTTTCTACATCTAACAGGACTTAACAGGGTTAACACAAAGATCGTGAATACCCCTATTAACTCACTTAATTTTACTAAGTTATCGATGATTTCACGTTCCGTCACGGCCTAACAGACATTTAGATTTTTTTTTAAATTATAACATTGTTAATTTCTGCCCATTTTTTCTCTTGCAGATAACTTTATAATCTCAATTTAAAATCTAGTTTAGTGACAAATAGACATTAAAGATCTAATTATTTTGATTGTATTAATTATAAGAGTTACAAGACAATTTTTTTTCAACATATCAATTAAAAAATATCATAACTTCNATATACATATTATATAGGTAGGTATATTATGTAGGTAGATAGATAGATAGATAAATAAGTAGATAATAATTGGCTGGTACAATTAATAATGCTGTAAAGGAATTGAAGAAAGAAATGGTTAATGGAATTTACAATTTGAATTCTGCAGTTGAGGGTATTAAGGTAGGAATGTAAAAGATTATTACCGGGCAGGAAGTGTTGAAGGTTTAGGCCAACGTGTTGGAATCCAACGAGGGAAAACATATGCTGGAATTCTTAAAAAGGATTTAAAAAGGAAATGCGAT
Organism: Cimex lectularius; assembly: GCF_000648675.2. Lineage (NCBI taxonomy): Eukaryota > Metazoa > Arthropoda > Insecta > Hemiptera > Cimicidae > Cimex > Cimex lectularius. The sequence continues at coordinate 796,146 of NW_019392750.1, read as the reverse complement.
GATGCTTACACCTACGATGGAATCAAGTATTGGGTTTTCTGATGAAGCAGCAAAAAAATTAGTGCATGGAATTAAATAAAACAATGATGAAGAATGGCAAGTAGTTAGACTAAGGAAAAGAAGCGATAAAGCAGTTGTGATTGATGTGGTGTCTGCTAATAATTGTGACAAAATAAAAACAAGTGAAAAAGTGAAGAATTTGGGATTCTCAGTTCATGAAATGAAGAAAGCTAGACCTCGGGATGTTATCAGGGTGGACTACGCTTGATGAAGAAGTTGTTACTGATATTATGGCCTGTGTTTGTGCTGTCAGAATTGTCTTTTTGGCATCGTTTAGATTGCTTTATAAAATGGGACAACCTGAGTAAAAGACCAGAAGTGGAGACACAGACATGTCTTCAGAGGTTTGCATTAAGTTAATAAAGCGAGGCTCTTTATGATTGGATGGACATCTTGTAGGGTTGATTACTGTATTCAGCCGTTAGATATTTTAGATATCAGGGCTTTGGGCATACATCTTTGGGATGTAAGTTAAAGAATAACGTGCGGTCATTGTGGTAAGGAGGGTTATGTACGTTCAGGTTGCCCTGATAGTGCTCTCCACCGGTATGTAACAAGTGTAGGCATTTTGGGTAAATTATTAGTCATGATGAAGGAATTACTGGATGCCCTGAATACTCAAGACTTAAGAGGTGACTGATTATGGCCAGTAATTTAGAAAGCTTATATTGTGGGCGTACCTTTGGCTGTGAGTGGAAAAAGGATGCATACTCGGAGAGTGCATCCTGCTCACACTCGAGGCACTATCCTAAGAAAGGTACAGATATAATTGGAATGAGGAAAAGCTTAGTCTCATGGCCAGTATTGAATATTGAGTCAAGCAGAATAATGTGAGGAACCTTAATCAGAAAGATGAAAATTTTCCTTCACCCAATGCAGAATGACACCATCGAGCTTACGCAGCGCGGTGTTAGACGGGGTATCTATCACCAGACGTTGGTCCATCTTCTGTCGAGGCTTGACACTCAGCCTCAAGAACCGGCCAACCATCTCTTCTAACTCCTTGAGTACGGCGACGCTGTCCAGACCTGCCTCAGGGGAAAACCATAGACCCAGATACTTGGACGACCCGTTCGCGGGGATGTGGCGAATCACCAGTCCCCTGATGTTCAATCGCAAGTCGTCCGCATCGCTCCACAATTGTTCTTAAAACGAAACAACTGTGTCTGGCGGTTTACTGTGACCATCTAACCCCCTTCCTCCGCAGATCTCCACTCTCCACCGTGACGGGGTAGACCCTTTTCGCTGGGCGTCTCGACGCCTCGTGACCGTCCTCGCACGGTTCAGTTGAGCCTCTCGAGGGGGGCCTCTGAGCTATTGCTCAGTTCAAGAGCACCTCAGCAACCACGTTGATCTGACCCTCTGTCGGAGGAAAATCCCTCTTCAGAAGGTCATTGCATAAGTCCGCCGCCTACAGGACTTCCGCATCATACCCAGGTATACTAAGTGTAGCGTTCCTTGCGCTTATACATCAGTCGGCTTCTATAGCGGGATCAGCATAGATCTTCTAGTCAGGAGCCAGAAGCGAGTTCGCCACCTTTACCGCGTCCGGGTAAAATGACACATCCAAGTTCAAAGATTTGAAGTTGACAGTTTCACATTCACAAAATAACAAATTTATTATATAATAATTTTTAATATATTACATTTATTAACTCCACCATCATTTAGTAGGTCAATCGTGTTCCCTTATTTTTTAAAATTTATTTATTTTTATTGTACTTATATATTATATTTAAAATATAAAATATATACTTATTTTTACAATTGAAACGAAAATTAAACTGTTCCATTATGTGACATGGTAAGAAACCGCCTGTTGCGTGTTTTCCTTATTTAAAAGGAGTGATATCAATGACTGAATTTTCAATGGATAAGACATAATCTCAGTCTCCTTAACTAAATCAAATTAATAGTATTGACAATAGCTGTGGCATCAGTCTTGACTATGACACAACTTCCCTAACTATTTAGCCAGCGGACCCATTTCATAGAACAAAATCCAGGGAGGAACCCTCGCATTCAAGTATTTAAAATTAGATACTTATAGTATATATAGTAAATTAAAGTTTTATAAATTAACCAGTCGAGTCCTTATTAGGCGATGGAGAGGGATATCACTACGAAAACATACATTAGATTGACAAACTTAACTTTGGAACATAAAAATCAAATTGGACAGAACAAAATCAATAGGTATGTAAAAAGGAGCCAAATTCAAAAGTAATTTTAATGATTAATGGGAAGAGTGAGGTTGTTTTAGCCTGCACAATTTGAATATGTTGGGTTTAATTTTTGATAGCAGGACGGATGTCCGGTCCAGCATCTGAACTGCTTCGGTATTTAGTTATGGTGGCTGTACAGAAAGAACATCCAGATTCCCTAGCTAAGTTGTGGCAAATCGAAGAAGAACAAGTTTTGATTTTTCAACGAGCGGTTGAAATATTTTGTTTTCCAGACGGAGCCAAAAAGCCATTCTTGGTCTAGCAGCATTGTAACTCGAGCTGTTGGGAAGTAGTGCTCAAGGGACATCTCTTAACTTCGAAGATGACATAAGACTTCAGAATGTAATTCCTGTAATCGTGAAGGTGTTTCCCACGACACAGCCACATCATATCTGTGTGGCGAATCGGATGATGAAGGCTTCCCACATCATCATCATTTATGTGATGATCAAAATTGTGAAAAATCTTAACTTGATATAATTAATAATTTGGTTGATTGATTTGATTGAATTGATTGATGACTCCTGAAACCTATAAATATATACTTCAGGGAATTGAGGAGAATATATCAAAATACTCAAATTTTCGAGTCTGTGTTTCGGGAGAAGAAAGACTCGCTATAACACTGAGGTAAGAAAAACTTTAATATATATGTAGTAATTTACAGCTTACTATAGTGAAAACACTCGAAAAAAAGTTTGAAAAAAGTATAAAAAGGTAAGCAGACAAATGATTAAATTAACTCTGTTGAACAAATTATTTAAAGAATATTTATTCAGGGAGGGCACTTAAAAAGTAAGACGCTAGGTCCTCGTAGCGAGAAATAGTTGGTGAGGCTATATTGAACTGTCTTCATTCATCAGAGAGCCAACTGTGAGAAGAACATGCTGCAGAATCCGTTGAAACTGTATTATGAGCTCTATACTCCCCTTGAAGTCCCTCGTCGCAAAACACGTTTTGCAGTTTGGTTCGTACGAACATTCTTTGTTCGGGTATTTTCCATAAATACGGCAACAAGCTCATGAGGAAATGAAAGCCGGCGTCTTCGTTGTTAGAAGATGAATATTTTTCATGGTATGCTGTCAGTTTTTGTTCTTCAATCACCAATAATTTGTCTACCGCGCTGGACTTTGTTTTGGCTTTCTTTTCTCAGGAACCACGAAATGTTGTTCCGGAGATGTCTCTCTAGTGGAAGGAAGTTCCCTAGTGTGCATGCTTGGATCACTTTCATCGAGGCTGCAAGGGGTGGAAACAACTTCAGGATCCTCGATGTCCTTATACTATTCATCAGAGCTCGGGACTTTACCCTCTAATTTTCTTTTTTGGAATTGATCTTTCAAAAATTCCATATGTTTAAAGTAAGGCCAGGTAGATTCTTTGACCGCTCCACCTTCACTACCATTCCGTTTTTTTGTAAGCTTACTCAGTTCCTTACGAAAAGTGTCCTTTAAACTTCTCCGCTTATTTTTGACAGCTTCACCTAGAAAAAAAATTACAGAACTATAAGAAAGACAAAAAAAAGTAGAAGTTAGAAAGTTAGTATACATAATATGTGTTTATTTTTTATATTCATATTGTTACACAGTACACTTTTTATTTCAGATTTTATCAACCAGGATGTCATTTCGAGGACTAAGTTTCTCCTACAGAGTTTCGCACTGTGCTATAAGAATTATAGTGTATGAAAAATGCCAAGCGATATGGGATGACTTCTACAAGAAACATATGCCTACTACAGATGAATGGAAAGCTATCGCATGTGACTTTAACAAAAAATGGAATTTTCCCAACTGCATAGGGTGCATCCACGGAAAACATGTTCGAATCAAATGTCCTAAGAAAATCGAGTCCATATTTCATAACTATAAAGGATATTATTCTGTAGTATTGCAAGGGATAGCAGACGCAATTACAGATTCATTGCTGTTGAAGTCGGGGCTTATGGAAAGTAAAGCGACGGGAGAACTTTTTCGAATTCAAATGTTTATAAACTGCTGGAATCTAACACCTTCAACATACCAACTCATGAAAATATTCCGTGTACAGACATTTCAGTTCCCTATGTCTTGTTGGGTGATGATGCGTATTCAATGAAAACATACTTACTAAAGCCATATTCAAGAATGAACCTTACTATGGAAGAACTCGTTTTCTATTACAGATTGTATGAGCAAGGCGTTGCGTCGTATGTGCCTTTGGCATTCTGACAGCAAAGTGGAGATGTTTAAAAACCGAATTGCAAATGGATCCAGCAAACGTTGATATTGTTGTTAAATGCGTATGTCTATTTCATAACATGATTATTGATAAAGAAGGTCTTAGTTCACTTGAAATTCCGATGGGATCTGTGATCGAGGACAAGGTGATATAATCGTTATGGTAAAAATGCGAATGAAGTCAGAGAAGTTTTTAAAAATTATTTTGTTAGTCCAATATGTGAAGTTACATTTCAATACAACATAATAAAATCAGAAATATCGAAGAAATGTACACCTACTTTGCGTTTTTCTTAAATCAATAAATCAATAATAGTAATAAATGTAAACTCCAAGCAATGTAAACAAAACAATAAAAACTATATACTTACTATTCGAGTTCATTTCTTGAGCAATCTTCTTCCACGTTTCACGAGAAATGTCTCTGTTGTGGTAAGTTTTAATTGTCATATCCCACAAACACTTATTATCAAAAACAAGTCTAATCAAATTTTCAATGTCCATGGTAAAAGTGAACAACCCAAACGAACAAAAAACGGAAACAACAAAAGAAGGTAAGTGCAACTGTCCCCCAAGGGTCGAAATCTACGTGGCTTTTCGTCAGAACGGATGCGAAAAAACAAACTAGTTTGAACTGTGGAAAAGTTCTGACGTGTTCGTGCGTGTTCTGAATAAGCAGTCGCATCTAGAGTAAACACTCTCATTGCCACTGCACAGTTTGATTGTTCTGACGGATTCGTCAGATCTGTTTTCGTCAGAATTCGCATCCTGTGCAACCGTAGCCTAAGTAGTCACCCTCTCGAAATTCCAGACACCATTTCATCCTCCGTTTATTGTAAATGTCCCTTTCTTGAATAGCTGTTTCCTCGGCAATATCATGGTACACATGAAACATTTCCGAAATGCTGACTACCAGAGGATTAACATATTTTTTAGCCTTATTAACTGGGATGATATATTTTATGATAACATCAACGATTCTCTTGCGAACTTTTATGAAATTGTTAATATCGCTCTGGATTTTTTGGTGCCAATAAAAATGATTGTTCATTCACAATTCCCTTATTGGATCAATAAGGAGACTGTCAAACTTAATTCCGAAAAAAGGCTACTCATAAAAAAATCCATGTGCACAATTAGCAATTAGGTTCTGTAGATTAGAATATTTCTGGTCCTTTATCAATAATAAGCGTTGTTCCAATTCCCTGCCCGTTGTTATTCATCATGACAACAAATCTGTCACAGATTCTTCAGATATGGATTTATGTAGGCTCAAATCCGCACATGTACACACATACATACAAACATGTGTCGAGTCGAACCTATTTGCTTTTCGTGGATCACCGGCTTTTGCTATTTACAGTAAATTGCTGGTAGACTCGAGACTCACCAACCCCGGGTGATGCCGGTCCAGCCGGCGAAGTTGGGCTCCAGGTGCTATCAATAGTTAGGTCAATTCAGCACCCAACGCAAGCCGTCCCAAACAGTTCGTACTCACGTTCATTCTTAAATACATTCATTCCCATTTACATACCATTCATTCAATTAGGGATCATGTTGGAATACTCCATATTCTTCCATCTCCCTTTACACATATTATACAACTAACCTAATTGAGGGTCGATGGGGTACTCGATATTCCGTGGAAGTTAAGGTATGTGTTACCTGTTCATAGAAATGGCAATAAGACTGTTCTGTCTAATTACCGGCCTATAAGCAGATGTTCTCCTATTCCAAAGGCCATGGACTCGTTTGTGCCTGAATCACTCTCTATAGCCTATAAGAACTTTGTGTCGATTGATCAGCATGGATTTGTCAAGGGACGTTCAATTACAACGAACCTACTGTTAAATTCACTAGTTTTCGAGGTCCGCTTGACAAATTAATATCTTTCAATTATTTGAGGTTTTTAGTTGAGATAAAAAAGACAATGTCACGAGCAGGATTCGAACCCACGAACTTCGACTAAATACGCCGCTGCTCTACCACCTGAGCTATCGTGACTTCGATCCACTCGGAGACTAACTTCCCTCCTTGAATTTTCCCACCTTTTTGCCATTTTTCAAATGTCGTGTAATCGGTTTGGATTCTCGGCGACAATTGAAATGGCCACGGAGAGCTTTAGTGAAGATGTACTTATTCAATTCACTAGTTTTCGTGGTCCGTTTGACCAGTTAATATATTGCAATTAATTAAGGTTTTTAGTTGAGATAAAAAAGTCAATATCACGAGCGGGATCTCAAATACTCTTCACTAATGCTTTCCGTGGCCATTTCAATTGTCGCCGAGAATCAAATAGATTACACGACATTTGAAAATGTTGCGAACTTGCCTTGTTATGATTGATGAAAACATCCAACAGAGCCCTTGTAACTCAACGTCTCCCAATCTTTTTTTAATATACGTGAAAGTATAATTAGTCCTTTGTTGGAAAGGATAGATTTCAGTTGTTCTGTGTGCGGGAGAAGGAGATATGTCTCGGGAAGGGTGGCTTGGAATCATTTTTTGCAATATACTCCGTGTTCCGGGTGGGCGGCTCGCCTTGTTTGTGAAGGTCTGCCGCTCCGGTAACCCTTTTCAGACAGCCCCAAATATCTTACCGTACTTCTTTATTAAAAATGTATTTTTTACATCGTCCCGTGGTTGCTGGGGTTGCGGGTTGCCGGATAGGACGTTTAATTGGAACGCCTTTCATATCCCAGATGTTCACCCCGTCCGCTTCAACATCGTTCTATCCCCGGCCCTCACCCCGTTTCTTGAATTCCCGTCCAGGACTTATCAGACAGAAAATATAACCCTTCCCTCTACAATTAATCCAAGGTCTGCGTATCAATGTTCGGAATCACTTTTGATTTAACTTTTTCATACCCTTTTCCAATATAAATCGATTCTGCCAATTTTTATCTTCATATCAATATTATATTACACCACTATTTACTTTTCTTTTGCCATTGGACTTTTATCCATAGCCATGTCTCAAAGTAAGAGGTCTTTAAGAAACCCTCAATTTAGTTTAACTAGTCCTGTTCATTTAAAAATAAACAAATAAAAATTTAACAACCTCGCTATATACATGATAGTTCCTTGACCCTAATATACTGTTGTAGCTGTAAATATTATCTAAGTAGCCAGGCAAAGAATTAAACAGTTTTTTTTTCTTCACCATCATTGGACAAACCATAATTAAATATTCCATTCATTATGGTTCGTGTTCCGATTGACCGAATAATGTTTTTCAATTAATTATTATTATCTCAACCAATGCCATATATAAAGATTAATTAATTGAAAAATTAAATATTCCATTGACCACAGCTCCATGCAACGGTGGCATAAATCTGAATAAGATCTGTTAATTTTGTAAGGTACTGACCAGGTATGGCATGATTTGGTCGAAGCTAGCTTTCATTTTGCACATCACCTTATTATCGGAGGTTTGTTTAACCAGCACTCCTCAATATTAGATTGAATGTTTTTATCTATAAACCCCATGTTCCAATTTTTGTACATGCGTTGCCAATCGTTAAATTGGGTTTCTTATATAGATTTTTACTGCGTACTGTACACATAAAAAATTGTAAATCTACGGAGGAGTCCGGTTCCCCATACATTATCATTTTTAAAAGGTTATTGTATCTTTCTGCTTTAGTACAGATACTATTTCTATACGTAGACTTAGAGGTGGCCCCAGCTTTAAATTTTGTCGATAAATATACCTAAAATTTTGACTTCTTTTTGAACTTTCAAGCTTACGCCAGCTAACATAATTTGATCCCTCGTTCTGGTAAAAGGGCATACTACCGATTTTTCGTCTGCTAAACTCATAACGCTTATAGATAGTCATGGTTTATCAACTCAGTTCCATCACTGGCCCTTATTTAGGGCCCTGCCAATATCCTTATTCTTGGTATAAAAGCAAATGTCGTCGGCGTATAATAATGTTTATTTCCTGTTGTAAGTGCACACGTATATCACATGTAAAAATGTAGAAAAGTATGAGATTCAGGATATATCTCTTGGGTAGAGCGAATTGAGCCAGCCGAGGACTCACCAATGTGTCACCAATCTTTACTGCTTGTCTTTTTGATGTAAGTTCAAAAATGTTTAATGAATTGAGCGGGTAAGCCTATTTTTTTCTCATTTTACCCGATAGGATATCAAGGCTGACTTTATCATATGCCCTGTCTAAATTGAGAAAGACGGCGATATGTTTTTATTTTGTTTTTTGTTTAGTTATATTTACATTATTTATTGGCATCTAAGTAATATATTCCCAGATTCAAGCCACCATTCTAACCTGATTTTTTATCATTATTTCTAAATTTACTTATAATTTTTAAATAAAGTGTGGATTCTTTCTAAGGTTTATGAGGCTAGAAATTAAATATATAGCTCTGTATTTATTTTCTTTTTTTTATCAACGGGGTAACTAAACATTGTTGCCCTTGAGGTGGAAACTCAACCAATTTCCACATGTTATATTTTTTGAGCAGTTTCATTTTTCTTATGCGAAGTAATCAAGCTAATTAGATGACGAGGCAATCGGCTATATTTGAGCTGATACTACTCGATTAAAGTTTTTAAAACCAACTATCGATAAATTCTATTGAAGCACTCACTTAATAAAACATGTTGGTGGCTCTACACCGATGATGCGTCAACTCCAGTGTTCAGAATTGAACAAGGGTTGCGTTGTCGCTCAAACCTACGCCTAATAAGAAAAGATTATTTTCTAAATATCCACAAACTTAAATTATCGTTATTAATTAAAATGTTCGACTATCTTCTTGAGAGAACCATGCTATGAGATCGTCGCAAAACTCTTTCTGTATTGCAGTTACGTATTTCTACTAACTCCTAATTTTATCAATTCACTTTAAGAAGACATAGACCAAATTCCCCTCCATGCCAATGTGATCCCTATAACTTCTACACTAATTTGCGGAACTCCCATCAATTGCGTAACTTGAAATAAACTTTCAGACCAGCTGTATTTCACAACTTTAATTATATTAGCTCTTTCAACATCGATAGCACCACTCACAATTGACAAATCCAATACGCACGCTTTATTGTCACGAGAAATAACCAGGTCTGGCTTCAAAACTTGTGTATCAACTTCAGTCAAAGGTTCCTGTAATACAATATAACCCAATACCGACATGGTGAACACCAACAACAAAACTCAAGCAGTATGCCTCAAAGAGTTATCTCCTTCAGTTCTATTACAATTTTGCACTACATGCGCTAAAGTTTCAGTAACACCACAGCCAAATCTACATCCCGGGGTTTCTGCCTCTACTCTGTCTTACTCGCATTGGAATAACTCCAATCCAGAGCATTTCAAACTGAAGATATTCTCTTGGGGATAAGGAAGCTCCAAATCTCACCCAAGATGGAGATACTTCTTGAGCATATCTCAACTCATGCGTGTTATACCCAATATCAACCGTTGGGTATAAAAAGTCAGCTAATGCCTTCTTCAGCACCTCTCTAGTAGGTAGTTGCTCAATTTTCATTTTGTGCTGCAATGCTATCTCGGCCTTCTGTATTCTACCCTTCCACCCAAATGCCCACTAAGCAAAAGCGCAAAATTCCTAGCCCTCCACAACGGATAGCTAGCTGAATGAATAAAACCATTGGGAACAGCATGAGGCAAATGAAGCCATTTCCTAAGATATCTCAGAAACCAAAATATCGACCTTATTACGGTTCCTTGGACACTTAATGTCGAAAAAATCATCTGATGATGATACCTTAGAAGAAAGTATGTTCTAACAATCTGTGCAGGCCTCATCTCTCATATCCACCCCAGATCCTAAATCTACCGTAGTACCTAATAGGACATTACAACTCATAATGTCAACCTGTTAATCTCGCAGTACACAAACGAAAAGGGACCTGACACAAAAACAAAAACCTAACAAAAGCTATTTTTATTTCCCGTGGTACAGTCCGCCATTCACCAACTGACAACTTATCAGGCCCAGAAGAAGAACTTCGTTCAAGTTCATGATCTTTAATTTCAGCATCAGCGACCCTTCTAACTATGCTACTCAGATCTGCCTCTTGAATCAATGGGAAGTTTCTTCTTAGGACCTAGATTGTGTACTAACTAGTTTACCTCAAAATTCATCCAACTTTTCCAAATTAATTCTATTCTGGCTTGGGTTAACTTCAAGTATCTTTTCAACAGGGGCTATTTTATCTTTGGCCCATAAACTGTGAATCTTAGTAAATCAAATCTCTTTTGCCTTCGTCTCAGAATACATCGATAACAAGGCCTATTCTCGACATAAGCCACGACAATAAGATCTTACTCCCATGTATGATCATATATATATCATAAACCCATATATATATATATATATATCATAAATCCCATGGTTCAAAATCAGGGGAAAATGTAAGCTATAACCAAAGAAAACATCTTCGTTAAGTATCCCATCTCGAGCCGATTTACAAAATCCTACAACTAACTGAGGATTCCATCTCTCGTCGATTTGCCTCCTACAAGTAATAAGCTCATCAAAATATGCCTTAAAAACGTCGGATCCATCATCATGGTCAATACTGACAATGATTTTCGTGACCATCTATAGTTTTAGTCATAACATTACCATCCTGGCTAACCATGACAGCCGTCATTGTCATTAACTCATTCAAAAATCCAATGAAAGTTGCTTTCTGTCTAGCATCCTTTATAGAATTAATTGTTCTTCCTGGGAAATATATAAGGATTTTCTTATTAAAGTTCCTTACAATATTCTACATTATGCTATTATATCTTTGTATTAACCCTGTTAGATCGAGAAAAATGATGACGTAGACCTGTAAGAATCGGCTAGTTAACATTGCTCGATCTAACAGGCCAGGGCCAATGCTAGATGCAGTCGAAGATGTAGTCACATTGCTAGCTGTTAAGGTGTACGCAACCAACATGGCAGTCATAAATTTAACAGTTGCTTTTTGTTTACACTCATTTTTATTCGTAAATACGCATTAATTAAATAAGACCAATACATTTCTTTTGTTAATTTCTGACCTGTCCTTGTACTCTCATTTAAATACATCCGCCTACGATCAAGTATTAAGATGTAGGCTGTTAGACGTTAGTATACAAGTTATCTATGTCGGCACGAATTGAAGCGTGTCATTTGTTAGTACTTTTAGAGTGCATAGTCAGCAATTTGAATGAAATAGTTGATTAATTTTCCTTTTTTATTAACTTCTGGCATCTTACATTTTTTTTTCTTTTTTTGGCTTCTTCCAAAGGAAATCTGCCATTACAGTGTTAGGTAATATGTTATTTAAAGGGAAAGTTTCCCTTCTTTAAGAAATCTGTAGATCAAGTCAAAAATTTTNATCACGCTTTTTTTTCTAAAATTTCTTCTTTGGACCGTATAATCGCTTTTGAATAGGCATGGATTCCATCAGAGTTGTTTTCCGGAATAGGTTGTTTAGTTATAAAGTCGTAAAAATCACTATTTGTTTCCATGATTTGGTCATGAGTTGTAAGCGAAGTAGTCAAGTCCGAGGTTTTTATTTTTTTAAAGGGCACTTCCTGTAGCGAAGGGGCATAGCCCCCGCTATCGGTGGCCATTGGGATTTCTCAACCCCCTAAACAGTGTTTCATAAAATGTCAAAAATATAAAATTAAAATAATAAAATAAAGAAGATCTCCTAAATTATAAAATACTCGCTTTTCTTTGAAATAAATTCAAAAAATTTAGTCGTAACAAATACGATAAGAAACTATTTATAAATGCCTCAATCCACACTAATCCCCGGGAGCTCCGAACAAAACACGTCCACCACGGTCAAAGTCTGGATCACGACTGGGCATCTTACAATTTAACTCAAAAGAAAACCAAAACAAACAACAACGAGCCTTCAAGGACTGTTATAGCTTTATTTTTGGTTCTACTAATCGCCACGCCAGCATTATGGAAAAATTAACGTTTAACATGCTAAGAAAAGATGGGGGCATTCACTATCTTACTGGACATTTCTCTATTCGAGTGAACATCTTACAAACATCGTGAAAACCCCTTATTTCATCTGCTGCCCTTTTTGTCTGATCTCAAGAAGCAAACTTAAAAATTACGTTCAGTTTTTCCTTGCTGGACTCCTAATACTTCACAGTGTGTAAGTGCTACACACGGTCACTTCGGTCGAAAAATAAGTACCTTTAACCTTTCATATATCTACGAAAAAGAAATATTCTTCTCTTTTCTCAATTAGGAAGGCGATGAAAACAAGTTCGTTTGCGCTTTTTGAAAGCTTTGCAAGAACCGTCGCTCAGTCCCATCCACCAAACAAAAGAAAGCCGGCAAATTGGTCCGAAAGTCAAATGACTGCAGCTGGCTCCAATTATAATTTTTGAAGTCTGAATGATCACAAGGATCGGCCCGGTGAAATGAAAAGCTAAGTGAGCACTTTATCCCCTTGCCATCGCCCCAACACTTCATCGACCTCAAAACCCCTATAACCCCTAATTGTCGCCCACCTAACAAAAACGCAAACACCATTAATTATGCTTAGTTTTCTCACACGAAAAGTTCAAAGCTTTGTTGATTTACCGAATTTTCTAATTTTATTTAATTTTATTGAGGTACATCGGGAATGATATCCCAATGATACCTTTGTCGGATCACACTTCTACTTTATGCATAGTGACACGTTCGCAGAATTCAAATAGATTTATAGCAAATTTGTTGATAGCGATGAGAACTTTCAGAACTTGTACAATCCGCCCTTAAGCCCCGCTAAAATTCAGTATGCCGAACAAAAAACAAGATAACAAAGATAGTTTCCTGGATGCCAAATTCCCAATGGAGCAACTTACTCTCGTACTATCAAAAGTAAAAGCTGATAAGGCACCCGGGGAGGTATGAGTTCATGCAGAACTCCCCAAAAAGTTGTTTACAAAAGATATTAAGATTTTACTCCAGACAGTTTTAGAAAATCGGTTATATGTCCCTTGTTCAAGAAAGGAATCCAAGTTCGACCACGCAATTATAGGTGAATAACATCTAATAATGCATTTGGGAATTTTTTTTGCTGGATTCTTATCTCGTATTAATTCCTGGATAAATGAACACGGCATCCTCAAACAGTTTCAGGGTGGATTTAAGAAAAATAGTCCACAAATGATAACAATTTTGCATTGACAAATCTTATTAATTTAAATTTGAAAGAGAAAAGTCATAAAAATTACGCACTTTTTTATTTTTCTTCTGCGTCCGACTCAGTTGACAGGCACACACTGACGTATAAATTATGAGATTTTAGTTGCAGTTCTAAAATTGTTCACAATGTTATCGGACTACTGACGGAAAATAAAAGTGCAGTTTGGCATAAAAATAGTCTATCAGAACATTTTACAATAAACTTGAAATTGGAATCAAACAAGGGTACCTACTAAGTCCGATACTCTTCTCTCTTTTCCTAAATGATCTTGAGAAGTTTATGGATGAAGGGGGAGTACACAACAGAAAGACACGAATAGGGATTCTGGCAAATAATGATGTTATTATTTATTCCCTTGGCTTGAAAAATTAAGAAAGGGGGGTTCAGAATTTTAATCATCTGCACATAGAGCATTGGTTTCACAATAAAAGTCTCATGATCGTTGTATACGATCACTCGAAGTGAAGCCAGAGAGGAAAAGTCATGAGTTCTGCGTCTGGCACTATAAGAAATATCGTCCCTCCCTCCTCACCTTAATAGAAAGAGATTGGAAATGTCTGCGCCCATTCATCGACCACAAAACACATAGCCGGTATAAAATACATTCGGCTAAACCTTTACTGACATATTACGTTTTGTTACTATTGCCGCAATAAAGCTTTTTCATTTTTCGCCTGCCTTCGACGCCTGGGGATAGCTGAAAGATGTAATTGTTTTTAATTACTACTACATTGAGCCTTGCAAGTATTTGGAGAAATTGTTTTCATTTGCGGAAAAGCTCTACGCCACGCTGTCAACTTTGTACCAGCTGACCATATACTAAAATAATACTGGAAAGTGTTATGGGTGTTCTCATGTTTGGAGGTTTTTCCAACATGGGACAAGCGATTTTGATTCGATATTTACGTTCGCGATAAATTGACTTCTGAAAGTTGAAATCTTTCTGTGTGGTGTTTCTCAGATGGCAGTAACCTCAATTGAATGGCCCTAAATTTTACTTTATTTAACTGAATCACGTTAGCTAGCATTGATTAGGGTTCTTTAACCATGAGTGATTACTACGGCACCTCTAGAGACCGCCCATTTCCTCACATTTTTTGTTTGGTGTTGTCCCATTTTGAGATGGAGGCGTTAAATTCGATCTCGTTAACTCTTCCCTGGTTCCAGAACAAAAAAAAAGGCAAGACAAAAATTTGAGCAGTCAAATTCATAAGGGAAGCGCACCACTTTCTTTCATGCTGAAATACATCCTACCGAGTTGTACCATAGAAAATGTTAAAAGTGGACACAGTGACTAAAATTCTTCATAAGATAGCTAATCAGCCTCAAAAGCATTACCACGTCAATATATGACATACAAAGTAGTCGATGAATTCACTCCAAACCTCCACAATTTGGCAAGACATCGTCTAATAAAATCATGGGTGAAAAATGGAATTTTGTTAATGAGCACGTAGACAAACTGGCTAGAAGAGGATCTGAAAGCATAGAGCTTTAATTGAGA
Source organism: Cimex lectularius (assembly GCF_000648675.2). Classification (NCBI taxonomy): domain Eukaryota; kingdom Metazoa; phylum Arthropoda; class Insecta; order Hemiptera; family Cimicidae; genus Cimex; species Cimex lectularius. The sequence goes on along the minus strand of NW_019392750.1, from coordinate 780,949 downwards.
TGACGATGTCAAATCAAAAATCTTTTTTCTCAGAGTGGGTCTATACAGAGCATAAGAAGTATACAAATTCTAAACGTGCATCTGAGAAAATATCTACCCAATCGGTATATTCGACGGTAACCTTTTGTGTAGGTTATGCAAAGAGGAAGAAGAAACTACCTCATAACTGGGGTTTTTCCCAAACTGTGATCCTCCGACCCTAAAGCCGGCCACACACTTATCCGATGCAACGCTATGTGACGCTACCCGATGTTACCCGGCGCCTTGTCACGTTTTGGTAGGGTGTGCACATCTACGCGACATCAAGCGCAGGTCACGTACAGTCACACAGCGTGTATCACAATAATCAGTATAACAATCGCAACGCCTCTTTTGTTCTTAATGCATTATTTTGAGCAAAACCTTGTAATAAATTGTTATTTAAATTTTATGAACACAACCCTGTAATACATTGTTCGTTAAATTTAATTATTTTAAATAAATTCATTTACGTTTTAGTGGTCAATTGACCATTTTCAAATGTCGTGTAATCGGATTGGATTCTGAAATGGAAAATGGCAAAAAGAGGGAAGGTTCGAACGGTTATACGTTGAGATGGAGAGTTGGTGTCCGAGAGGATCGAAGTCACGATATCACGTGGTAGAGTAGCGGCTTATTTAGCCGAAGGTCGTGGGTTCGAATCCCGCTCGTGACACTGACTTTTTTATCTCAACCCAGATCTCACATCGAAAGAATAATTTGTTGACAGTGGGGATCGAGTAGCTTCCAGTGGGGTAGCGTTGCGTGGCATCGGGCAGATGTGCACGGGGGTAATACAATCTTATGGATAATTGGAATTTGGATTTTCGTCGGGTAGCATCGGGCAGCGCCGCTTAGCGTTGCGTCGGGTAAGTATGTTCCCCGCTTAACTAGAGTCCACGGCAACTTCGAGAGAAATGAATACTTATAAAAATAGAACGTAGAATGAATAAATAAAGTTAAAAAACGATTAACAATGAGTACTGAAAACGAATTTTTTTATATTTTTATTTATTAATTTTATGTTTATTTTTGCACACGTAAGCAAAATAGTTAAGGAAAGTCAGACAGACTGGTCGGTCGATTGGTTTCCTAGGAACTTTAATTTACTACGTCATATAAGTATCTAATTTTAAATAATTGAATGAGAGGGGTCCGCCTTGGGTTTTGTTGGCTGGGCCGGTTGGCAACCGCTGGCTTAAAAGTTTGGGAAAACTTGACTCAAGGGGCCAAAATTTACTAATTAAAATTAAGTTTTATTGTGCTTTTTAATTAATATAAAATTATATTTTGGTAAAAAAAAATTTTAAAATAAATACTTCTGTTAATTATCACCTGTTCTTGCTATTCGTTGTTTCCATAATTCCTGTTTATGCGTATTTTGTAGCTATCTTACATGCTTAACCCAGGGGTACAGCATTAAGATCCATTTTACACTGAAGATACGCTGGAACAAGGGAAAGGGCGGGACTGTTGAAGATTAAAAACATCGTCTATATCTTTAGAAAAACAAGCACACCAGCAGAAATGCGAACATCAAAGAAGCAAAAGAGTGCCATTAGTGAAACTTTAAGAATAGACCTTCTGTGAAGATATTAATTAAAATAAGTGCAAAGAGGTAAGCCGATGGGTTGACTGATTTTCAATACTGCCATCGCTTCCTCCGCTTGCCTACCTTGCCATCAAAGGAACCTCGAGAGCACTCGAAGTCCTGCTCTACTTCTACGCATTCGGAATAAACTTTAATCGCCTGATAGTGGTCCTTCAATCTATTTGGCCTTTTTCAATCGTCATGCCAATTACCATGGGGGTAAAATACTTAACGATTTTTGTACACATCAAAAGGTTTTCTAATGGGGCGAAGTGATTAAAGGCTTCTCTGTCAACGAGTAAGAAAACCTTTTTCGATTTTTTTAACTCGCATCAAAAACAAAACTTATCTAAAAACAATGTAGATTGTGTATTTTTAGAAAATCTTTATGGCGATCGTAAAAGGTACATTGATCAGGTGGTCTTCAATATTTTACTGAGCTGTGAGTAAATTAAAGCAAATTTTCTTGTTTTGATGTATGCCGAAATTAAAGAAAAAAAGGAAATAAAAGTAAAAATAAAAGATTGGAAAAGAGAAATTAAAGGATACCCACTTGTGGTGGTCGAAAGCGTAGTGAAGTCGGACTGGTGATGCTTCGCCAAGTGATTTAAGGAAGGAGACAGTCAGGATGCAAAAGCACAAGAGATTAGAAAGTGGTCTGAGAACTCCGAACTGAGGTTTTTCATAAGAGGCCAAGAGCAGGTCTCGAGATGGAATAATTGGAAAAGATAAAGAGAGGACCGAGGCGGCATAAGAGGGAAAACAATTTAAACTTGCCAGCACAAAAAACACAAAAACAATAACTGGGGGCCCAAAGATGCCCGTTAATAATTCTGACAAACCCATTAACAGTTTAAACCAACACAGGGTAAAAAGGTAATTTATTAATTATAAGTGTGATAATAATGATGATGAGAAGGTTGGCATTGTTCCTAGTTCCTTAGTTCAGTTCAATTTACTCGATCCTTCTTTTAAAAAGGGTAAGTCTTCTAGGTTTAAATGATCATGCTAACCAATATGTTTTCTTACGCTCTTCCTCATTGCACACACCTGTTGGGTAGATGTTTTCTCAGATACAACACCTTCCTGAATTTTACCCTTTATTTAGCAATGTGTTTGCCAGTTTTGACAAGGGTTCTTTAACCTTACGATGTTTGATCATTTTAAAATTTGTCTCCTTCTCCTTATATCTGTAGATCCTTTCTGAAATAAAGAATCTTTCATTTGACCTCGCTATCCCAATTATAGGTTCTATACCTTCAGATCCTCTTCTAGTCAGTTTGTCTTCTTGCTCATTACCAAAATTCCATTTTTAACCCATGATTTTATTAGACGATGTCTTGCCAAGTTGTGGAGGTTTGGGGTGAATTCATCGACTACTTTGTATGACGTATCTGACAGGTATCTTGACGTACTTTTAAGGCTGATTAGCTATCGATCTTATGATGAATTTTAGTCAGTGTAACCACTTTTTAGATTTTCTATCGTTCAACTCGATAGCATTTATTTCAGCTTAAAAATGGTGCGTTTCGTAATGAGTTTGATTTATCAAATTTTTGTCTTGTCTGGGACCAGGGTAGAGATAACGAACGAGATCGAACTTAACTCCTCCATCACAAAACGTGACAGCACCAACCAAACGTCAAGTCCGGCCTCTAGAGGTTCTATACATAGTAAAACTGGTTCAAGAACCCTGGTCAACATCAGCTACAGTGACACGATTAAACAAGGCAAAATTCAAGGCTGTATACAGCTCAATCCACCTGAGAAAAAATGAGTCTATTGGTTAATTCATTGATAGCTTTGCCAATTTCCTTCCCAACTGTCGATAGCATGTATTTCGGCATGAAAGTTGTAGCGATTTTCTCTAATGAGTTTTATTGCTCTTGACGTTGTTGGTATTTTGTTCTTGACCCTGTCACCCATCTGTATACCATATAATTTTATTTCATTTTACTAACTCTTTTAATCTGTTAAAACCTTAAAGGATGAAGTGTGATAGTAGTGACCAAATATTGGTTTGTCAATCGACGACAACAGTTTGTCCAACTCCATGGAATTTATCAAGGGGGGGGGGGTGAAAAATAAAAGACGATGTCATCATGCATTTGTTTATTTACCTGTCTTTACCTCAAATATAAATGAGGAAGAAGGGCGTAAAGGAAAATCGTAACATAAAGACAACGAAAATGATTTTTATATTGTTACATACATATGTGTGATTAAGATTTTTCCGTTTCTTCCACAAGCCATCCATTTAGATTAAAAAAACCGAACTTACTTCAATATGGGAAGAACGAATAATGAAACAATCTTTTTAATGAAAGAGGCTGCAAAACTTACTTTTAACGTTTCGAGTAATTAAGTGATTATAATATGTTTCATATAAATTTTTTAATAAATTCTATAAAATAAGTATTATTTATAAATCGAAGAAATTATTTAACGTGGCTTATCACCAGCCACCTTGTTTTTTATAATATAAACTTTGATTTACCTTTAACACATTTATGTAATGTATTGCATGTTCTAAAGTGAGCTAGCTATGTTTAGACACATCCAATACAATATTGCACAACCTTCGTAAGTATCTTTAAACAGCCACATTTACATCTCTTTTTATATTCAATATGATAACATTGGCTCCACTATGAGTGAACGAAACAAAACATCTATGTACATTAACAAAAAATTTAAAACTCACGATACACATTGACACGAAAAATAGGTAATAAAAATAAAAATTTAACAACAAAACTTTGGTTTATCTAAGTGAATTACAGCCAAATTGAAAATTAAAAATATAATTTAACTGTTTTTGTTGTAATGATTTGTAAATAAATAATAAAATTTATATTTAAAGCAATATACAATACATAAATATACACTACTTGATATATTGATGAAGGGATTGAGTTGTGCTCTCAATGTACAATATTAACAGATGTAAATAGAACATTTTTTAATGGCACTGAAAAATGTTAAAATTAAAAAAAAAAATAGCGTAACAAACAAAATTCTCATTCAAATCTCTCATATATAATATCAATAAATGCAAGAATAAAATAAGCGTTAACATTTCTTAGATATATATAATAATTGTCCTAATAATAACAATAATAGCAGTTGTTATTATTATTATTCATTTGACAAATATTGATAATATTTCAATAATAGATACAACAAATTTAAAATTTGCGAATATGGCAATTCATTTTGACAATATCTAAGATATGCATTGTGGGGGAGTAAATGCCATTGTCATAATTGAACACCTAAAAGCAATCATAAAATTGATTTTTTTACGAGAAGATACGTACATGCATGGTTCAAATTTGGGTAATTATTAATTTTGCATACTGGGTATTTTATCATATAAAATCGAAGTGTTGTTGCTCCGATGTGTGTTTCAAATTGATTCAAATCGGTCACATTTTCACTTCATTCGATCAATAGGAGAAATAATCAATTATGTACATTACTCTCAACAAAGCAAACCTGGAATCAATCAACATACGGAAAAGGATTGAAAAGCATAAGGGACGGGGATCTTGAAATGGCGTAGGGTGAACTTTGTTTTTAATGGAAACCTGTTGATTTAAACTAACGTTAAACTTAAATTCTGGTATGCTCTGCGTAGAAAGAAGGCACAATTAATGCTAAACTTAATTTTTAATTATTTCTCTTCGAACAACAATATTCATTATATATATATATATATATATATATATACATATATGAATCTCTGTGCTTATAGATTCTATTTTCTTAAAGACAACAAGGTGAAATGCAATGAGGAAAACACGAATTTTTTAAATTCCTATTGGGGATACATTATCACTAGCGATATTATGGCTACAAGAGTGATTATACTAAAAATACAAAATATCCTATTTGTACTATTTTGGGCTAACTACTCGATACATTTAGGAAAACTGGTTATAAATTTTCTTGTGCCTCCGGCTATGTATAATTTGAGTTAGCTCCAGATTGAAGAACGCAAAATGAGACAGCTTACATTACTACAGCCACGCTCACTCGCGTAATACAATTTATTCTTAAATATATAGCAAGCTTTCAACGAAATTGGACCAAACAAAAGATTGTCTCGGAATCAGAAAAGGCGGTGAAATGGTAAAAGCGGGGGGCGGGGCAAGTAGAGATGTGACCGAAATCTCCCTCAGGTACAAGAGGTGACAGAACACGTACTTTGAGCCGAGTTTATGACAAAATGTAGAAAAGAAAACACCTATGCAAAAGCGGCAAAAACCGCACATATATACAAATCTGCTCGTGTTGTCATAATTCTTCGACATACATACATTTTTAGTTTGGATTTCATCACATTTACTCACTTTTTTATGTCATTTACCAAAAACTACCAACTATGAATTCAGTTTTCCTCACATCGGCTGACATGAGGTTCCCGCAACTCGATCATCCTAAAAAGGACTCTGAGAATCTTTAACGTCCGCACATAGCCTATTCGGCCTTATCGGACTTTTGATTCTCAAGATGAGAGCTGACGCACCTCCGCGTACGACAGGATGGTGTTACTGCCGCAGCAATGGTGTAAAATCAGCTCAGCCCCGAAGAGCCAATACAACCTCGCTCCCCGCTTGTCCATTTAAAGTGGCTGGGCCTGCATTGGGTATCAGACCGTATGCCGCGCGCAAAGGGCTACCTAAGCCAAAATACATCAGCTCGTTCTCCCCGCACTCCCTAGATAGAGAAGGCGACTCTATCTCCCAGAGTTTTGGGGCTCCTCTAGCGTCGAAACTTCCGGATCCGCTCCGGCCGTGGTTTCGTTTAAAGTAGAATTTCTAACCACCCCTTAGAGGAGTACCGCCTATCGAGCTCAGCCTATACCTACGTGCAAAGCATACTCGAGTAGGAGCAACCGATTCACTACCCGTTCCCATCCGCCACTACTCACGCATTCAAGGGACTTACCAGCACAATCATCGCATCCTCAACGCCTACTTGCTGCTGTCCGATCCGCCGTATCCCGTGAAGCCGGGTGTATAACGGTGGTCATACGCAAGTTTCGTGCGAAGGTCACAGGTAGAAGACAACCTCTTCTCTAAGTTCTCGCCACCACAAGCCAGTACGAATCCATTCCCAGTGTAACAGGGGCTGGATTTTGGAACATTTCTGTTACCCGGTAGTTCAGATGGTTATGCACCCTCCCCCGTCTGTGCAGAATCTGGTACCCTAACCCTCGTCTGCCTGTGATAAGGCACCAGCCGCTCATGCCGACCCGAGTACAGCTTGTGTTTAGAGAGGTTGCCAGGCTCTCTGGGTTACACCTTTATTTTGCGCCCGGACACCACCCTTGTAACCAAGGGTTGGGAGGGGGTAACAGGATAGAATGAAGGAACCTGGATTGAGAAAGGGTCGTGGATGAGGACTCGAGGTGGATCGTTTCGGGGTCTCGAGTCTTACCCACACTATACCACCCGTCGTCGCCGTAGTACCACAACTCCCCGGGTGGGTGACATCGGGTGACAATCGAATAACTGAATGACAAAAGAAGACTTGCTTTTTACAGATCCTACGATATTGCGAAGGAGTTAGAACATTACTATTCGTCCCTCTGACACTTTCCATTTTTGATGAATAAAAAGACTCGATTTTTAGGAAGATATCCTTCCAATCTATGAGTCACGTAAAGGAATGCTATTGACCCTTATCTACCCCAGTCGTCTGCCAGTAAAATTTATATTACTTTTCAATAATTTTTACTACTAATTAGTCTGTTGTCCCTTATTTGAAGTTTTAATAACTAAAAGAAAATGTCATAGGAAGAAAAGAAGACTTGCTTGTTCAAAATTATCTTTCCAAGCTTTGAGTCATGGAAACACAGGGAAACTTGCAATCTTATGACGCCTTCGTGTCATATTCGTTGTCCCGTTACTTTCTGAGCTGACGTTTGTACTCTTTTTTCATGTAATTTCCTTTTTTTTAAGTTGTGAGTAATAACGTATCCTATCTAAATGGAAAAATAATTTTATTACACCTATTTTTAAAAATTTAAAAAGATCCGACGCTCAAAATTATGGGCCAATTAATAAAATTTCCAAAATTCCTATGATTTTTGAAAAATTAGTAGCTATAGAGTAGTACACTGGATGTGCAAATTCACCAACGAATTTGCCATTCTACCGAACTATTTGGCTCAAGTTCATCAAGCGTGGAGATTGTTCAAAGAAAGCAAAAGCAATACATCTTTCCCTTTGTTCAAGGCGCATTCGAACAGTACTGCATTCCAATCCAATCTCAGATCATGATGATAATGATGACCATGACCATTATGGTCAACAACGCACTGGTTTCGTTGACCAGACCACACTCCCTGGGTCTATCTTGATCATAACTCCAATAATCACCGACATTTCTATGTTCAAATGCCGGAAACAAGATTCCACGTCTAGGTCCTAGGAACACCTTGACTAGCAACATTGGGGCCTACTAAGAAAGCGGATCTCCCGATCGCTTTGTTGCTGGATGCTTGCATGTTCAAAGTGGACCCACTTGTACCCTACCTGACAAGAAAAACCAGAATAGGTATTTCAGGAGTCATGGGATCATCTCATTAAGTCTTTAAGCGCTCAAACTCTCATATTTTACATGATTGATGAAGAAATCATGCCAGTTCTAGATCAAAGAATCATTTCTGTCGCCACGGGCAAAGCCTGTCGTGTATTGTTTAGTTGTTTGTATTTTTTATCATATTTCTTTTATGAAATTGTGTTGATTGAAAATACTTAACATAACTATTGCACTTGGTCACGTTATGTATTGTATGCCTACTACGCCATCTATCTACGTCAATTGTAGGACACACTAAGTCAAAACATTTCACATTGCGCCTACAGGAAACCAAACGATAACACTCTAAATTAGTATATAAATCCTCTCACTCAAAACATTTCCTATGACATCTTCCTCCAAATTGGTCTCTAAATATTTCCCCTTATAGTGACTAGTTTATTTGAGAATAACTGTAAATGCGCGACGTATGCAACGGACAATCATTAAAATCGCCAGCTGTGATTTTTGGATTAACCCCTACAGGAAATGTTCGATTAGTTTTTTTTAAAGGGTCTAAAACAAAAAATTATTTCTAATTGTTAAATCAGGGAACTAACTTTTTGTTCAAATACTGACCCACATTTCATAAATTCGAGGGGGTATTTAGGCAGACAACGCATGTATTCCACGTATAACGATTATATTCTAGCCCATACAATATTATATAAATAACCATCTAAACTAAGGGCTACAATTACACATCGACATCTAATTTGTCCACAATGGAAACACTACGCTTTTTCTTTTCTTTAAAAAACATGCAGCTTTTAAAAAGCATAAGCTAATTGTTATAATTGTTTTAACATTATTTGAAGCAACTTCAATATTAGCATAAGGCGGTATCTTTCGATATACCGTTTTTTACACTTACGATGAACAATACAAGAGTATTTACGTTCATTGGGCCTAAGTGTGAGATGAGCACTCTTTAAAGGATATGTACCTAAATCGAGATTCTATACATTAGAAGAGTAGTTATTTAAATGCGATTAAATAAGATGCGATTTGGTTTTTGTCGTACAAAAAAATTGAAAATTCCTGTCTAAATATTGACCCTGTGTCTAACCCTGTCAGTGGTTTAAAATGAATAAACAATTAATTTATAACTCGAGTTAAAAGAAAATGTCCAAAATTCTGTCCACGAAGTGAAATAATTTTGTAATCAACGAACAGGATTGGAAATACTTTTTTTTTTTTAATGTAAACTCTAAAACCGTGTAAATTCAGTACATGAATTACACAACGAAGTAGATTGTTGGCAATGTTTGAAATATAACATTTTTTTGTAGACTTTTCTACAGAACGATCCTAAAGATTTTACAAGTCAGAAACCAAGTAAAATAAAGGGTGAGAAAATTGTAGAAGAAAGACAAGAATCAAGGAAGAAGGGACGTCCGAGAATATTTAGTAGTTTGAGAAAAAAGACTGGAAGAAAGCTTTGTTAAGGTATAAAAAGCGCTACTTTTACAAGGATGATCATAAGCTTCTGCCAAGCAGTTAGGCGGTTGTGGACATGGTATAAGAAACACCAAAGGAAATTTTCCGAAGGAGGTTCAGGAGAGAAACGAGGAAATTCATGATAAGGAAGTACACCCCGATCAGGAGGATTTAATGAAGAATTGACGGGATACGAAATGAGTTGCTAAGGAGGGATATCTGAACTCAAAACATTAAATCGGAGGCTTGGAACAAAGCTGTTCTTTGCTTCTATGGAAGTGAATCCTAGGCTGACAAAGTGGGATGAGATAGGATTGTGGACTAGCAGTAGGACTCTAATGGTGCTCCAATTAAAGAAGATCAATAATGGATCAAGTAAGGAGTCCATCCTGTTAAAGCTTGTGGGACTGTTGAAAACGACCTGGAATAATACAAATCTCAGGTGAAGGTGGGGGTGGTTTCAAGTCACAGGTAGGTTGAGATAGCAGAACATTAATGTTGGAAGGAACTGACTGAGATAGACCGGTGCAGATTCAGGAGGAAAAGAAGTAGGAGTAAGAAACTGATGGCATACGGAAGGATCGTACAGCTCCAGGAATTAACGGGATCCAAGCTAACTAACTTGAGCATGGGGGAAAAGCCAGGGTGACTTACGTATACGAATTAATAATGGATATCTGGTCGCAGGAAACGGCAAAGCTGTTTTTGTCAAATTTATGAAAAAGGTGACAGACATGGGAAAATTATCATGGTGTTGTTTGTAATTCTGCTGTTGGTATATCGTGGTATATCAAATACTCTCCGTAATAGGTCTATCGGAGGCTGACAATGGGCTGAGAGACGATTACTACTAGAGTGCTTCAGGTTAGAGGAGATGAACGATGGGCTTTTTATTTATTTTTGTTTTAGGAGGGTATTTCAACTACGAGGTTATATAAACTCTAGGAATGCCGGTTTTTGAAGAAAGCCCATTTGTAAGTATGTCAGATTCGAATGGAGGGCCGCTGAATTCGAACCCGGGACCTTTCCTTACAGTGATGAGCACCCTGTTAACGCCTAAACCGTTGCGGCCGCCGATGAACCCGGACGATGCACTTAATATGCTAACTAAGCTACAGTTGGAAAAAAGCTTTGTCCACAATGTGAGCTACTATCGCCTGTTGGTAGATTTTAGACAAGAGTACGATTCCGTAAATAATGAGATGGAGAAGAGGTCGTTAGGGGTCCCGTTAAAGCTTGTGTGACTGGCCAAATAGCATGGAATGAACAGCGGGACACTTTCAGTTGCTTAATTTAGGAAGAACCGAAGGAAACATCCGAGGGGAGGTTTAGACAGATGGCATCACTGAAGATCCAGGAATTGACGGAATACAAGATGAGTTACTTAAATATAGCATACATGACGTGGTGATTCAAGTATACAAATTGGTAATGAATATCTGGACACAAGAAAATAAACCAGAAAATTAGAGGGAAAATGTTCTTTACTAAATTTGTAAGAAAGGTCCCGTTAAAGCTAGTGAGACTGGTAAAAATACGAGGTACATTTAAAGGATGGCAATCTCTTCTATCAGGTGGGATACGAATCCATTACCAACCATTCTATTCAATTTGGCCCACAAAAAGGCAATAAGAGAGATCCGGACGCACCTTGGTTCTAATCTATAATAGGTTGAATCAGCGCATGGCGTATGCTGACTACATGGTCATAACAGCGCACTTTACCAGCTCTATCATGGGCCCTAGAAAAGTTTGAAACTACAGCAGCATGTGCTAGCTTGAATGTCAGTCTGCATGAATTATATAAAAACAGCAAGGACTCAAGTAAACACGGAGAAAAAATTGATGATAAGAGAGTATACCTTCTAACTCTGCAGATGTTTTAAGTGCATGCACTGGTTTCTGAAAACAATAATAGTTTTCTATTCTTGCTTTAATCTCGGCATTTATATGCAGATTAAAGCAAGAATTCAAAACAATTATTTGACCCGTCGTTACGAAGCGAGAGCTGAGTGGACAAAAACAAGTGATATGACTCGAGGTGTATTAGAGAGTACGTCATCAGAAGGATGTTCAACCCGGTCTGTTATACTGTAATTTGAATATTCCCTAAAAGTCCAAAGCTGTTGTCGCTGCATGTAGGTAGCTAATATAACTGAGATGGAGGAAGACCTTAGGAAGGTGGGAGTATGTTGAGGAAAAGCGGAGAAGAGAGTAGTTTTTGATTATTAAGCAGGCCCAGGTCCAACTAGAGCATAGCACCAGCCAATAGGTTAAACGAAATGCTGAATCAAAAATATTATCCATAGCGACAACATTTCCTTTAAACCTTTTTCGTTAAATTCTAAATGCATTTAAAGTAACCAAATGAAATGTAAGTTAGTTGTTATTTTATTTTAAAACTTGCACTTTATACAAAACTAGTTATTTGTTTAAAAAGTCCCCCCTTTTACTAGTTTTTGGTTTTCATTAATAGATATCAACACAAATGACATCTACACCGCTCCACGCGGATGTCATTCTCGTTTGATCCAATTTCGTTTTTTGACCCCCTTTTATTTAAATGCGAGAGGAAAATAAGACTAAATAACAAAATCGCCTTCCCCTTCTGAGTAACAATGGGTAACCTACCGTTTTTGTTTTGTTGAAAAACGTCAATAGTATAATATTGAAAAATGGTAATAAAACGTGTCCCTATATAATAATATTAATTATGTCAATGTTTCTATTTACTATCACAATGTCCACAGATCCCACTTTTTCCGAATACTAATAATGAACAATTGTATTTATATATATTATAGTGTAGAGATCTTTACTTCTTTTAAACCTCCCATTGTTTTTTTTTTTTTATTTTTATAATAGATTAGATACTATTTAGCGTTAAAACTACTAAATGACTTAAAAAAATAAAACTAAAAGATACAGTCAACGTTATTTGGTATAATTTCAAAATGGTACTTATTAAGAGCGAAAATAAATTAAATAAAAAAATTAGAAACAAAAAGAAAACTAAAGTGCTTAAATATCTTCGCTCGTGAGTATAGGAGGTGGCGACGGTGGATGTCCGTTGGCGAGGTTTTCACCGTTCAGTTTGATTTCATTGACCGAATGAGATCGGTTGTGGTTCGGTTGACTAGTTATGGGAGCAAGATTTGCGGAATGGGACCTGGTATGCCCGTTGCCTCTGTTGTTGGTCGACTCCCTCAGGGCCATTTGATAGGCGACCTCAAACGCCTGGCCGAGGGTCAAAATCACCTCCGTCGCTTGGTCCTAGATCCAAAAAACGGTTTAAAAATAATAAACAAGTCTTTTTCTTCGACCGCACTTACCATAGTCTGCACGCAGAATACGTGGCAATAGTGAGATTTAGACGCGTGGTCTTTTGTAATGTAAGCGAAGTGCGTCAAGTCTTCGGCGTCCTGGCAGGCGCAGTGGATGTTCCTTATCTCGTGTTCGCAAACCAACTCCTGCAAAAGAACCAACTCATCGAATTGTCTCGGATGGTGTAAAATTTAACTCACCTGTGTGTCAGTGCTGAGGAATTTGACGCCTCGGTACGATATGGCTAGATAGATGTCCGGGGAAGAATTCTGCTCGCATTGGGGCTTCTTCAGTTTTTGAATAGATTTCTTTGTCGATTCCGTACCCCTCAATTCCTTCACGACCGTCGAGCCCAAATACTAGAAAATAAACGCAAAAATTCTAGGTGATTCGCTAGGAGAAAAGGGGCAAGTTGATACAAGCTTCGGGAGAAACGTCTGTCTGATTAGTTTTCCTGCCTTATGAAAATGTGCAAGGCTTCATTAAAGATGGGTTCGTCTCTTTTGATCAGAAATAAATCCATATGCAGATATTTCAATGTAATTAGTAAAACAACGCAAACTGTAGGGATTAAAAGTAGAAAAACCTGGAGCTCTTCTAAGGTATACAGATGGCCCAAAGATGGAAAATGAGACGATTATGGGCATAAAGCCACATAGTCTTCAGCTCCATCTCAACCATCTTTCATGCCGAATTGCTAGCCGGAGAAACATGTGCACATGAAACAAAGATCTCAAAGATGCAACAATAACAATACCATCAGATAGCAAGGCTCTCCAAGGGTAAAAAATTGGGATATACAAATTGCAAAAAGCTAGTTCGCTCGGTCATGGGGGGATTCAGGCCATGAGGCAGCACACATACTAGCTAGTAAAGGAGCATCGGAAAAAATCATAGACCCAAATCTTTTTTGTGGCATAAAATATAGCCACATTAAAAAAGAATAGGAATCATGAGTAACTAAAAATCATAGAAAATACTGAAAGTAAATCCTACTTATCAGAATGGAACTAAAAACTCTGATATATTTGCTGAACATGCTCCAGTAAAGTACCACATTGTAAAAAGGAGACTATCAATATACGCAAACAAAGAAACGCATTCTTGTGGAATGCAAACCTAATGCTGGTCAGCATTTTTTAGGGCCAGCTATGAAATAGCACATATCCCAGAAACATGGAGTCGAACAAGGGTGGTACTTATACCGAAAAAAGGAGGTCGCGCTTCAGATTCGGCAAAAGCGGTTCGACCCATAAGCCTAACTACTTTTGTTCAGAAGACAATGGTGAAAATTGTAGGCCAAGAAATTAAATATGTTCATTTTGTAAAAAATCTTCTCCATGACCAACAAGATCATAACAAAAGGGAAAATCCACGGAGACTTCCTAAATATATTGGAAGAGCATGTTGACAAATCATAGGAAGATAAGGAGATAACATTCTACTGCTTTATGGACATAGATGGAGCCTTTGACAACCCCTCGTTGCTTTGTCATTTACAACGGCTGTACAAAGAAAAGAGTGGATACATATTATGTATATTAGCTATGCTAAGAAGTGGGCAAATAAGCGCTGAACTTGATCAACAGACTTTACAAAAAGCACCTACCCAACGAGGGGTAATATAACCACTTCTTTGGTTGCTAGTAGGTGATGATCTAATTAAATAACTTAACGAGTTAGGATTCCGTACCATAGGTTACGCAGATAATCTGATAACAATCATTAAAGGGAAATTTGAAGACACTGTCAAATAAGATGCAAAACGCCGTAAACACTGTAGGAAGATAGAGTGAGAAAAAAGTTTAAATATAAAACCTAAGAAAACATGCCTCATGCCTTTCACAAAAAGAAGGAAACTCAACATAAAGGCTCCCACTATAAAAAGTGAAGCCTTAATTTCCTCAATAGAAACAATATACCTTCGTATAAACTTTGACCAAAGGTTCAAATGGAGAAAACATATAGGCAACATTCTGTATATAGCCAAGTCTCTATTAAGCATTGGCCAAAGATTATGCAGTAAAAACTAGGGAATAAGCCCAAAAATGGCGTACAGGTTATTCATCACAAAGGTCAGACCTTATGAAGCTCTAGCGTGGTGACCAAAAATCACTGAACAAGGAGCGACAGACAAAAACGACAAAATCTACCTGCAATGGGAACAGCACTCGACCTTCCACCTTTACATGATTACGTACAAAACGTTTTGAGAGTGTCAACAGACCCAAGATACAAGGGAAAAAGCTAGATCTAAGGAGATAGCCACCAAAAAATTCTGGAAAAATAAATCAGATGGCTATAACGTTATCTGCAAAATGAGAGAAAAACTCAAATTTGACAGACTCTTCCAGGTGGACATAGATACCAGAGAGATTTGGAAGAAAGGTGGCTCTAGTTTCATAAGGGGCCCTACACACAGATGGATCGATGATGGATGCGTAGGGATATAAGGGCCAAACTACACCCTAGCGAAGCCGCTTGTACCAACTACTTTCCAAGCTGAGATCCATGCAATACAACTTTGTACACAGTAGTGAATAAAGAAAAATATGAAAGGTGCACAGATATACATACTATCAGACAGCCAGGCAGCCATACAGGCACTAAATGCGTATGCTTTCAACTTCAAATTTGTCTAGGAGTGCTTAAAGGCACTTTCCGAGGCATTGCTTGAAGCTATAAGAGTGCGTTCATAAATCTGCTTAGGGTGCAGTGGCGGAAAGGATGGGGTAAACTATATACTATACCCCCGAGAAGAGAACGTCATTGTACAATGTACCTTACAAAGGAAACGAAAATTTTCAGGGAAAATCGTTTGCAGAGATCGGACATAACAGAAGAAAGTATAAGTGATGATAATGGGGAAAATCACTTGACTCCAAGTGAGAAAAAATGCATTATTTGTGATACGAAAAGGTCTCGTCAATGAGAGAATTTTTATTTTGAGGTTGTCGTGTGATGTCGTTAACATTCCGTACCCTTGCCAAGTAGGTGAGGTGTCCGGATAGAAGGGCGTGAGGCCTGTGCCTCCATTGGGCAGTGAGCGTTGAAGGAACGCCGACCAGGAGTTGTGAAGGATCTCTGATCTGCAGCTCAGGCTGCTTTCCTGGTGGCTGCGGGGCCGGCCTTGACTTCTTGTGGCTGTGCCTGAGAGTGCCCGTGTTTCCTGATGCCTGGGCGCTTCCGCTGGTGGGCGTGTTTGCCGCCGTCGGAGTCGTCGTCGTCGTCGGGGTCATTCCGGTGCAGGTCGTCACCTTCACGTGACTTTCTAGCTCTTGCATTGAACTTTTCTGCAACAGACAAAATTAATCATGAAAAATTCGTCTTCATCGACTAAAAAGACATAAGTGCAACGTTTGCGTGAGATGTTTCGTGACGGTTCCCTTCCGCATTCGGAAACCAAGGGCTATCGTAAAAGAAACCGCACGAGTTGTCAATTATCGCACATGACTTCGGCTTTTAATTTGTAATGTTACCCAAAGAATGAACATGGATGAAATTTTAATTAATTTAATTTTAATTAAAAACACTGTTNATATATATATATAGAGAGAGAGAGAGAGAGAGAGAGAGACTGGCAGAATTGATCACTCAAAATGCCTCGAATTTCTTCAATTTCTAGACCTGACTTTTTGTAACTAAATATTTATCATGCTACAATGTTATACGGCATGTAATTTAATTGTCACCGCGTGTTTTTGGTCTGTTTCTCCTCATTTGGTTTGTCTGTTAGACCAATTTCGCTATTTCAATATGTTCAGTTTTATGTCTCGCAGTTAGACGCACTCAGATGGTCCAGTTTTTAATATTTTTGGTTTACGATATGCGTGAGTTTTGACTAATCTTTGCAAGTTATCTGACTAATTCTACTACTATACTGACTACTTTATATATTTACGTTAAAGACTAGTACAACGACCGTTATGGTCTCATCACAGTTTTTTGACAACTACATTACATTTTATTGCTTTGTTTGCTTTCTTATTCGCCCGAGGGGAAAAGAGTCGTAAAAATTTAATGGTTTCATTATATTTTCCCATAACCCTAGGAGACTGTCCGATCCCATGGCTTTTTACGTGTGAGATCATGACCGACTTTTATTCTCACAGTACATAGTATCTAGGACTCAGTTTTTTTCTTTTCTCTTCAATCACGAACTCTTCTGACATGTGGTGATTTTGTATTAGAGATTAAATGAATCCATGAATTAAATGAGAATGGGTACAACTGTATAAACAATCGCAATAATTCAGAAGTTAAGGTATTAACCTAGGTGGTTATGCGTGGTGAGATATAATAACATTACTAATAATCCGATAGCTAACTAATTAACATGTGAAAATATCACACGGCTACATTCTTTTCGGCCTTTTTATGGGAAATTTTATAGTGGATTGTTAATATGGTGAAAAATTCAAGCTTGATGAGAAAATCGATTCTCATAAAAAGTCGCATTTGTTCAGTGTTCACATTACGTTAAATAAATACATTTATATCTCTAATTTGACAAGTACAAAATTTAATATCACAGACGCAATAGTTGACTATTTGACGTTACAAAAATAATTTACTTATATTATATTTTAATGACAAGCTGAGTAATTTTTTATCACACTAATAACTTGTAAATCGTAAACTCTCCAAGTGGATGGATTCTAAGAATCGGGAAAATTATATTCCGCACTTCTGGATCTTCTCTATCTAAGCAGAGATCGCATTTGAACACCAGATGGTTCCAAGTTTTCCAGTTCCAATGACAGGAGTGGCAATGTGAAATCGTTGTAGGTATGTCCGGCATTCTCCATACTCTACCATAGCCGTGGTCGTTATGGTCTTGTTACTAAGGTTGATATGGATTCTAGACATCACTATAGGAAAATACATTTTTGTAATTGCTCCTTTGTTCGTCTCAGCCCATTCCTCTTCCCATCCCTTCATTGTCATTTTCAGGATTTCTTGTTTAACGTAAGTTATTGGAACTGTTGAGTAGGTCACTTCCAGATTTTCCTCCATTCCTGCCTGTTTTGCTTACTGCATGCCAATTCAGTCACTGCCAGTGATGCCGATGTGGGCTTTAACCCAGTCTAGCTTCCCTGTTCCTCAATTGATGGTTCTGAAGTATCTTCAGGGTGTGTACGTTATGGGACTGCGGTGATAATGGGCGATACAGTGTGGCCAAGGCAGGGCGGTGGAACCTGAAAAGATGAGCCGCCTCAAGTCCTCGGTCACTTCCATTTCTCAATCCAGGTCTTTCGGCACACTTCCTTGAGACTTCTCCCAACCCTTGGATGCAAAGGGTGTAACCAGGCGCAACATAATGTGTAGCCTTGAGAGCGTGGCACCCTTTCTAAAGCTCTAGCTGGATTCGTGTCGGCCTCCGGGTGCCTCAGAGGCACACGAGGGTATCAGATCCTGTCAGAAAATGTTCCAAGTCCAAACAGCAAAACATGGGAATGGACTCGCAGTGGCTTAGTGGCGAGGCTCCTGGCGAGAACTTATTGTGAACCTGTTCCCCGAGGGTGCCGTTAGCGGTTTCCTTCCGAGGCAGTGCTCCTCTAGTGGGTGGTTAGACATTCCACTTTAAACAAAACCGCGGCCCGAGCGAATCCGGTAGTTCTTACGACAGAGGAGCCCCAATACTCTGGGAGAGAGTTGCCTTCTCTATCTAGGGAGCGCGGCGGGAGATCATGATCCCTTTCCGGGCGGCACACGGTCTGGTGTTTAATGCAGCCCCATCCACTCGAAATGGGCAAGCGGAGAGTGAGGCTCGTCTCGGTCTTCTGCACTAAAACGTGCGGCTGTAACCAAATCCAGTTGCGAGCGTCATCTCTATCTTGAGAATCAAAACGTCCGTTAGGGCCGAAAATGAAAGATCCTCATGTCCGAGTACAAACGGGAACCTAATGTCCGAAACAGTTAATACCAAAAAAGCATATCCCATATATGGTGTTGCCAATCTTGTTACCATCAGGGTAAATCTTGATGTCGGTATTGATTTCCTTGGTGTTTTTGCGGATCATTCAATTTTCCGCTTGGTGTGACCAATTTCGTACTTTAAGTGGACTCTCTATTATATGGTTATCTTAGGTTATATTTTAGTTTAAAGTAAATAATACCAATACTGATGCCTGATACAAGTAGAAAAACTTAAAAAATTTATTAACTCCGTAAAGTGGCAACATTGAAAGATCTCCTGATTGTCCTTCAGTACCAAAGTGGATATTAAGCAGCGTAATTATCATGGAAACTTTCATTTTTGTGCCTTGTACATACGAACGTAAATTCCCGTATGTTATTATAAATATTTTAAAAAGCTTTCATTCACAATTTGAAGAATTCACGCTTTGTGACGAATGACGCCAGCCGATTAATATCTTTGTGTAATATCAATGAGGATATATAATCAAAATAATATTTAAAAACGCCGAAGTAAAGTCATACGGAAGAAACTAGTAAATATTGTGTTTGGGCCCGACGTGGGATCACAATCCATGTCCAAATTTTTTTTCCAATTGGCCAATTAAAAAAAAGTAATATAAAAACAGTTTTTTACTTTGTGGTTTACTGTGCAATCTCCATTATATAGACTAGCTTCGTTAAGTTAGAGGATTTTTATTAGAGCTCAAAGGACGTTTTTACCCTCGAGACTTCCCAGGAGAAGGAATTTCATACGAATTGGCTTTCGCCCCAAAAAAACTGTTTCCTCTTTCTGGCAATATCTGCACAGGCTTGCTTCTATTGCTCCGAGTCTATATATGTGCCTCCAGTATCGGCAGTCGTAACCCGTCCTAAGTCTCTGACTCTCTTGGCCAATATACATCCACCATTTAGGCCTTCACGCCGACCGAGGACATTTTGCTGTTAATTCTTCCTGTCAATATCTGAACAAGTTTGTTTCTGCTGCTCCAACTATATATGCCATGAATTCTGCAGTTCTACTATCGTTCTAGTCCTAACACGTCCACGGTTTAATAGTACTGCCGTTGTTTCTGCGATGGTCTTTGGTGGACTTTTTCGCCTCTGTACTAAAATACAAACCCAATAAACCGAGAACTTATTATTAAACATCTGATTTTTCTACGTGTTTGGCAATTTGGTATGCCGCAAAAAGCTTCAGGGCTAATAGGTGTCATGATCGAACTTTCATTAGCCAATTTATCAGCCACCTCGTTGCTTTAGTACCCACACAAGGTTTGTTTTGTTGCTTTCCTTAATATCTGACATGGTCTTGTTGCAATCTCAAACAGCTCTGCACTTTACTACCTATGAGGTGCCTTTTGCCTCCTGTCCGACTAGACAAATTTAGGCTATTTTGTGTAATGCCCAGCCTTCTGATCTCCCTGGCTAGATAATGATATATTGCCCAAGGCTTATATGAATTCTAGTTCATGGTGTATCTCAAAAGATACCAGCTTCTGACCCTAACTCGGTGTTAGCTTGCTAGGCTTATATCTAGTCATAAATAGTCGGCACTGGGATGCCTTTTCTTCCTGTGTGCTCTATCGGGGATTGTAATTTTAAATTTATTATCCAATCTAAATTTTGGGATCATATCGACATGCATCCCGTGGAACCTTATCCACCTGAAGTTCTTCTCGTTAGGCTATTGGAATCTGTTTCTGGATTATCCTATGAATTATGGGTTTAGCCTTTCGCTGGGTGTTAGGCAAAGGAGGACCGGGCAATGGCCGTCGTTCTCATTACCCCAGTAATTCCAGGCATGCTTATCTCTCTGCACTACTGAGGATCCTTACCACGCTTAGGAAAGGTATTATTAGCTGCAATACCTTCGTCCACCAAATCACCAATCCGTAGTATTCAAATAACCGCTGTGTATAGCTATAGGGACATCTTTGGACTGTTATTTCATTTAGATCCTAATTCCACGACGTCCATCTTTTCATGGTAAAGTGAACCACTATGGTTTTATTCGGGTTTATTGACATCCCTCCGTTTTGTGACATTGAGTGCGTATCGTAATGACCTCTATAAAGTGTCTGTTTACGACCAGCGACAGGTCATCTTCATCTCAAAGTACGTCAACTAACACTAACCACTATGCGGTGACTAAACTCGACTAAACGAATTTTATACGTATGCCCTGGAAGTCTGCAGTGTCCAGTCAGCAGTCCTACTAACGTTCTGTTGAAATGTCAGCTTGCATAGAGAACCAACAGAGGACATGTTTCGCTGTTTCTTCATCATTTTTGGTTTTTAACTAAAACTTTGTTTCATGAAGTCCCTTCCATTTCTTAACTCCTCAAGAATTAGCTAGGATGGAAGTTTGGTCAGAAACCAAAAATTATGCCATCTTGAAAAATGTTTACCTACTGGAGCCCTATGTTTTTCCTTTCAATACTCTCATACCTAATCATATTTTAATATAGGATAATTATGAAAGATAATATCGTGCCTCATGTAGATGAGTTGGTATTCAATATAGAACTTTCTTTGTGCGGAATTTGTTCGTTTTGAACTCTATCACCCTGTGTTTTGAACTGACTTGTTTTATTATTATAAAAATCAAGAACCTGGGGGGATTTTTCAAGCCTTGTTTCCACAAAACATTGTTCTTCTTCCAGGTATGAAAACAATTAACAATTAAGCCAGGAAAAGGATAAGCCTTAACAGCACATGAAATCTTCCGAGGGGCCATACAGTTTAATTGAAAACGCTAATTGTTATGCGTAGGCCGTGTCTATAGGTGAACGACCGACGCCGAAGACACCGCCGATTGTTTTAAAACCGTTGAGAAAGAGTTTGGCAACTAGGTTTTCTCTTTGTCATGCCCTAGTTTAGCTAATGAGACCCCTGAGGATGGCTTATTTATTTATTCGACGCCAGGCTTGAGTTATCGCCTGTCTGACATGTGTTTGCTCTTTTTGCCGAAGTTATCGATTAAATATCCGATGTTCATTCTAACAATCTCTCCCGCCCCTAAATAATATCTTCTTTTTTGTAATCATCCGTCGAAGCGGTTAACAATTAGTAAATATGTTAGAAAACGATTTTGGCATTTCACAGTATAGTTTTAATAAATGGTTTTGACTAGGATTTCACAATACTGCAGAAAAACAAATAACAACATAGAAACAAAATTGATTTTCAGTTATTTTCACCTATACAACCCCTGAATACAAATTTTTGGGAAAATGAAAAAAAAAATAGTTGAGTTTCTCTCGAATTCCAGCTGCCTTCAATATTTTCCGAATCAGGAAAATATAACTAAACAAAATAGCACAATTTCGACCTCTGTAAATAAATTATAATTGAAGATTTGTTTAGAAATCGTGAGATGCTCTCTGGTGTGATATAGGTTTCAGAAAAACATTTTCTTTATCGTGCCAACGTTTCGATCGTTATTGAGATCATCTTCAGGGCTCAAAGTGTTTGTCTTATGTGTAATTGTGCCAATCTTGCGTGTCGTGTCGAGAGTGCCCCTGAACGTGAAAAAAACCGTGAAAACGACTGTAATAACATCGAATTTGGATTAAATGTAGAGTAGTTAGGAATTTGAAAGTGAAACCCAAACATGGGAGAAAGAAAAATTGCCCCCACTCCAATCCAAAAATGTCTATTTCTTATTGCAATGACAATTTGTATGTAGGGGTTTTAAAGGGTGTTTAAAAAAGTCCAAATTGTTTAAAAAAAATATTGTAATCGAAGCCACACCTTAAAAACCAATTTAGGATCTCATAACCTTCTTGAGATAGATATTCTACACAGATACCATATTTTGCAGAATTATTCTTACTTCTCTCATTGTTAAAGCAGGCTGAAATAGTAACATTTACCTTTCCAACGGTTGTAATGACATTGAATTTAGATAAAATCAAGAGGAAATACGAATTTTTAAGTGGAACACCAGACATCGAAGAGAAAAATTGCTCCCGGTCCACCGCAAAAATCTATATTTTTTATTGCAATGAAAATTTGTATTTAAAGGCTTTAAAAAATGCTTTAAAACGAGTCTGAAACGTTTAAAAAAGGTGGTAATCGAAGTCGTACCATAGAAATACTTTGAGGATTTCATAAGCTTCTTATCGTAAGATCGTGTTCATAGTCCATTGGTGATGTCCTTCTTTAGGAGGTCTACTTGGTTACTGATTTGGAGGAGGTCTTTAATTAGAAGTGTACCTTGTTCATCATTAGTAATACATGATCAATAGGGCATACAGAAACTTGGGTTTCATTTTTTTTTGTATTACGTCTGACTTACAGGTGCAATAAAAATATTGTATCAGTTTTTGGTTAGGAGTGCTATTGAATACTATTTAGTGATGATTCAATATGATTTAGTTTGGTTTCCTTATTACGAAATCCATTCAAATGAATTAGAAATGATTCAGAGAAAAGCTACCAAATAGCTGGTTAAATCTGGTCTTTACTTCACTATGTATTCCGCGTCCCAAGACGCATTGGATATGGACTCCTTGTTCACCCGTCGTCGTGCTGCTTTTTCGCTATTCGGATGGAAGTTTTGAAAAGTTTCATTGTTACTCCAGATGTTTAAGGGTGCCTAGCTGGAGTTTACGAGTGACTGAACTATTATATATTTTCTCTTGCCGAACCAATCTCTCATCCATGAAATCTGTCTGTAGACCTGCCCGTTCTTTGAACGTGTCATGCTTTGATCCTTTTGCAACAGTCAAATGGCCTTTAAAATAATTTGTTTTTAAATTTTTAATGAGTAATATGGATGTTACTCTTGAACTGCAAAGAATTTTGATCTTTGATTAATGACCTTAAATTCCCTCTTTCTATTTACATGTGCATTTTCCAATGTTGTCAGGTTTACTTACACTCTTTATAAAATGTTTTTACCTAATGTTATTATATTGTGCATTCTGTTTTGGGGCAGGTTAAACTATGTAATTAATGAATAAATAATATCCAGATGAGTTATGAATTATTAAGTAAAATATTAAAGAACATAAGTAAAAAAAAGTACCCCTGGCCCATCCAGCCAAAAAATGTCTATTTTTTATAGCTATGAAAATTGTATTTATAGGTTTTAAAACGAATTCGAATTGCATGTTTTTTTGAGTAAAAATGTTTGTTGGCTTACTTTACTGAAGTTCTTGAAACGTCTTTCGGTTTTGGCAACTTTTTATGTGACTAACCTCATTTAATACGATCCTACAACTTACTAATATAACTTTCAAGTAGATTCACTTAGCGCCACAGGAACCTTTACAAGGTTTACAACCCTATAAGCCACATATAATGTCATAAATGTTCTTCGATAATAAATTAAAACCGGATATATAAAATAAATCTTCTAAGAAGTGTTTTTATTTCTAGTTTATTTGTCTCACTTATAGCAATGTACATGTATAAATTCATAGCACATACTGGAGGGGGAACTGTTCTGCTTTATGATGGTTGTAATAAAATTAAATTTTGATAACACCCAGAGAAGTTATGAATTTTTAAGTGAAACACTGCAGGAAATTATAGAAAAAAATTGTCCCACGGCCAATCCAGTCAAAATATTTAGATCTTAATTATCATTTTATCGCTAAATTGGATTACAAATTTAGACGCTAAAGTATTCTTAAGAAAAAAATAGGCCGAATTAACAATGCTATAATTTGAATGCCTGTGAGGACCTAATGAATGTGAAATCATTGATAGCTTGGCAAGATTAAGTGAGTTAATTTCATCTACTGACCTTTTTCAAATCCAGCCAAAAATTAAATTTAAATTTTATTGCTATGAAAATTCCTACTTAACACCTTTAAAGACTGTTTAAAATGAAACCTAATTTTTTCAACTACTTTAGTAGGAACGCCTTTTGATTTTTGTACTTCTTTTTTTAAAAATGTATTTTAAAAAACTCATTCAAATTACTTCTAAAATAATCTCGTCGCCTAGGGTTTATTGACAAGAGAGCTTGGACTCGTTTATAATATTTTTCGACCTTGAGTCACCCTATGATCCGTCGATACCCTTAGTCGTACTTATTTCATGATATGCAATTAAAATTAAATTATTATAAAATGTTAAAATCAGTGCATTGTCTCGCATGGTTTATTATTGGTTTCATGTGGATTGTTAAGGATATGAAAGAATTTAACGAAGTTAAAGAATGAATATAAATATATCAAAGAATGTATGTTTTGAAGTCAATAAGACTGTAATATTATTCGTATAAATAGCCAATTTAAAAGGTTCTAGGCTGTATGGAATTAATGTGGAAAATTACCAGAATATTAAGCGGAAATCATCGCTTTCTATCGAACCTTTTTAATTTCCTTTCAAGCAAGGTGTTTCAGACCGCAAAGCCCCCCATCTACTTTAGAATAGCAGAAGAATATGTTCGGACGACCTTTAAATGTCTCGCCGAAAATTCTTTATGGGGTTAGTCAGTCATAATAAGGTTCTTCTAGAACGGAACTTTTCTAGTTATTGCATGTTTTAATAAGTATTTGTTGCTGGAAGTGGATTTATTATTAATTTTTCAGGTTTCGAACGTTTTGGACTTACAATCGTGAGGCCTTGCTTCCTGAATCCAGTAAGGAGACAAACGGCGTTCAAGCACGCATGCATTTTCAGGTTGCAGAAACGTGGCACCACTAACTAGGAAAGAGTCACCAAACCATCGCGCGGTGAAGAAGCCGTTGGCCCTCGCCGTCCGAACAACGGCTCGCTACTGAACGGGCGGGAAAGCGGAGCTTTCATATTTTCACCTTCATGCATATTAACGCGGGCGGCAATTAAAGTTGAGACGAGCCGTTCGTCCCGGTGGAGGGATATTCGCGGATACACCTGGAAGTCCTGGAAGGGGCCGAAACACCCCACCTCAAAAACGTTTGAGATACAGTTTCAATACAAATAGGATATAAGAGAGGAAAACCTTTCTTGTGCGAACACGAAACACGTATGTCGCAGAGCACAATAACCTAGTCATAGTTTGTTTTCTTCCGCCTAATTGCGCAATTCCCGGATTTAATTAAAATTTTCCTTCGAGTAAATAAGACTCAGAATTGATCTTGATCTCTTTGTTTGACAATAGTTCACATAATAGTATTAAACCAACAATAATTGTAGTAGGTTAAGTTTTTATTGACTCAATTATGTACAGATAAAATTGAACAAGTATGAGTACTAGAAGTCGAGGACAGTGTCAATCAGATTCAAAACTCCTACTTACTGTAGGAAGATGGTGTGGGACAATTTAAAAAAAGTGTTTAAACACAAAGCTAAGAAAAAATATTTCATACCTTTTACAAGAAGAAGGAATCACAATTTAAAAGCTCCCACTATAAAAGAGGAAACCTTAACTTTTTCCAAAGAAACAAAGTATCATCGTATAACCCTTGACCAAAGGCTCAATTGGAGAAAACACATTGGCAACATTCTGCATAAATTCAACCATAAAGATTAAATGCGTACGCTTTCAACTTCAAACTTGTCTGCGAGTGCCTAAACTGCCTCCTGACTCTGGGAAAAAAACAGAACAAGATAACTTTAAGGTGGGTTTCCGCACTTGAAGGCATAGAGGGAAATGAACAAGAAGACCAACAGGCCAAAAAAAAGGTCAGCCATCTCACCCATGTGATCTGAACCAATACTGGGCGCACCGGAATGCGTCCTTAAACTTGGAATTGGAAAAATGGCTTGAGAATAAAAAACTCCAAACACAGGACAAACGCACCAGGTATAACGCGATAAGAAATTTATAAATGTCTCAAAAAGAAAAACGAAGGAATTCCTGTCTTTCAGTAGGCAGGATTTGAAAAAAGGTATAGGTTGGCCACTGCCCTTAACTATCAACTTCCCAATTTCTATCATCCCATCAGTTTACTGCTAATTCTTGGTAAGTTGAAAAACTCCATCATAAACAAATACACCTCATCCTCGAACCATCCCCATCAATCATAATAATCCCTAACAATCAGTTTGGATGTAGGCGTCCCCATTCCACTGTTCAACAATGCCATTGCGTTGTGGGCATCATCGCATCCTCCCTTGAGAAGAAAGAATACTGCTCGGGAGTCTTTCTCGATGTCGAACAGGCTTTCTGGGGGCTTTGCTGATCTTCAAACTCATCAGCATCCTACTTTCTACACAATTTCATCCTTTAATACTCTGCCAGGTGACGGGTACTTTCGAGTATGGGTAGGATCCTTACACTCTCCTTTGTACATAGTGGACGCGGGTGTCCCTCAGGGTAGCGCCCTCGGTCCGCTACTGTACTCAGTATATACTGCTGCTATAATTTCCCATCCTGACGCCTCTATCCTAACTTTGATGACAATAGTATTCTGCCCCTACTCCGACCCCGCTAGAGCACACCAAACCCTCCAGACACACCTATATTTCATTGAACAGTGGATCAAAAAATGGCGATTCAAACTAAACACCACAAAGTGCCAAAATATATATCCCCATCGCATCACTCTACCCCCAAGCTATCATAATTTTACCCACTTCCCGCCGAAAACGTTATCCGCTGCCTATGGCTTTATTAAGACAAACGACTCACCTGTAATCCCCATAGAAGATTCAAAATGATAGAACTGAACCGAGATACCGACTACTTAAAATACTGATTAGATAACAGATCTAAAATCTCGCTTGACAAGTAGACACTCTTATACTACTCAACACTGAAACAAATATGAAATATGGACGTAGAATCGAGACCCTACAATCACGAATCCATAGATCCATCCTTCACGCCATTTCAATGTTTCTAACCTTAATATCCATGACCTAAATCTTCCCTTTTTAAATAAAAAAATTAAGCTACAAAAAATTATACACTACCCTCCAATCTCACTCTAATCCTCATGTACGACCACTTTCTTCACGATCCCTTCCTAACTCCTCGACGAAAGACAGTGTACCCTTGACCTGCTTTCAGACCGTGCAAGTGATTAAGTGATGATTTCTTAATTTAGGAGTGCTACCAGTGAATAGCTTCTCCACTCGATGTCTTTTATTTTTTGTTTTTATTTGAATTTTAAAAAGTCAGAAACTGTTAATATTCAATACAAACGTTTTATGGGTGGCTAAGTGACTAGGGCGTCCGACTCTTATTTGCCACCCTTGCCGTTTTGGGTTTGAATCTTGACAAAACCCCTAGAATTTTATTTGATAATAATCTGGAAAAAATATTGTGATTTTGACCAATTTTACCAATTATCATTCGACGGAATTGCTTATTATGCTCTCCTGGATGTCAGACTCTTAAAATATAAACCGATACAACTAGAATGCAAGGTAGATAACAGCAGTGCGTTTAAGAACAGACGAACACGCCTTAAATAATATATAAAGGATCTTTAGATGGCGTCCTAGGATATTTCAAATATGCAATAGTTAGGAATTCAACGTTTAGCTAGCTGAGGGGTTGTTTTAAACACGAACTTCTTATATCAGTTTACTGTGTTTTTGCTTAAAGAACGTCAGATGAAACCGAAAGGGAAAAAATTGTCAGGAGTCTTTATTAAAACCTTGCGCAACCGACATTTTCCGTTGATCAAGCAGATTCGCGTGAGCATGCAACAAGCAGAAAGTCAATAATTTATAGTTTTAGTTATAATATTTTCCCCTAGCCTGTGCTTCTGAAATTATATCGAAGAAAAAAATGTTTCAAGACGAGAGAAAACGCAATAACAATAGTGGGTTTATATGAGGATAGGTTTTCCAATCTGAGGTACAGACTGGAACTTATTCGACTCAACGGCAAGATAGGCAAGATAGCTTGCTTGATAAATTCCAAAAGGGATGTTTCAACGTCTTGGCAATGAAACTAAACATAAGAGGCCGACTCCTTTTAACGTGCACCCTAGAATCAACAGTAACACAAAAATTGAACAATGATGAATTGTGATGTTCAGAATGCATTTAGCATTATATTTTCGCGAATTGATAAAAATGCCGACTTACCAGCTGAGCAAGTTCCTCGTTGATGTCTTGTATGCTGGGCTGGTTGCACGATCTAGGGAGAGAGGCCAGGATCCTGTGTCGGTGGCCTGGTTTGCTGATTTCCAGGACAGCTGTCAGTTCCACCTCCCAGACACTTTTCACTCTGTCCATTTCGGTGTATAGGTGTTTTCTGAACGTGTCCCAGTAGCATGCGAGGTCGAGCTTCTCCAACCAGTCGTCCACACTTAGACTCTCCTCGCCATCTGCGTTCTCGTCATCCTTCGTGTCATGGTTGTTGTTGTTATTAGTATTGTTGTTGTTGTTATTAACTTGTAGAGGGTAAGCTTCAACTACTTTGTTCTGAAGCTGCTTGGCCGCCTCCAAAAGCGTCTTCCTGTCGACTTCAGTCACTCCCATGTCCTTTAGATCTGTTTCGTCAAGAACGCCATTCTGAAAAAAGACAATTATTTATTTGGTGTTATTTTCAATTACCTTTCACGTTAGAACGTGATGCTTACGATGAAATCCAAATTGTCGTAGCCGTAGTTAATGAACGTCGTCTCGTACTGTGGCAAATTTATGGAGGCCAACCATTTTCCGATCGTAGTCGCTAGAGGATCCACGTTTGACGATTCGCTTAAATTAAGGCCTAGAAAGAAACGACGAATCAACACATAAGAAAAAATAATGGGGATGAAGGTGCCCGAACGGTTAAAGCGTTGACACGATTCATCAGTGTAAGACTCCCGGGTTCTTAATTTTTTTATACTAATCAGTAAATAATTTATTTACGTTATGATGGATCTTTACAATATTTTCAAGGGGTATAGATCATATTTCCTGAGGGTAGATAACAACCCTTGTTTTGCCTACACATTTCAAGGACTAATCCTCCATTAGGAGGTCGCGACGACATACTGCTTCTGTAGCATGAAGGGGTTATAAGGGTGGTTTTTATTGGACAAGGACTGGAGGTAGTCATTTGGGTGCGAGGAGATATTATAGTTGAATGTCAACTTTTTGTTGGAAAGATATTCTGAGGTCATTGTGAAGTTTAATGTTACAGAGCATCGGCTATGGCTTATTTTTTTGTTTTGTAGATTGTAAGTTTGTTTTTCATCGACATGTTACATTTGTATGCCAATAGATTGTAGACTAGTCCGAATGTTACTGCTACGGACTCTCGTGACCGTGTTCTCATCTAACTTTCCTTGGCCAATTAATCGGCCGCTTTGTTGTCCCTCTGTCTTGTGTGCTCTGGTACCGAGCCAAAGTTCCAACTTCTAGTTATTCAGATATCGTGAGATGCGGTCGGGTGTCTCACGATATCTGAATAACTATCGATTAACGATCACTAATCTCTACACACACGTTCCCACTTCTATTTATATAGTTTTTTCGATAAACCAATGGCCTGAATTATATACTGAGGTATATAAAGAAAAGAACGAATTCCGTGGCACGCCTATTTCCTAAATAGGTTTTGAGAGGAAGTCGTATAAAACTAGATTAAAACCTGCATATATCAACGAATCAAATGTGCGGCAGGTGTGGACCTTCTGTCACCATTGTCATCGTAATCGTTCATATCCTGGGTATCAGATAGTTACAAAGCCTCTTGTTCTTCCGCGAAAATTTCAACCAATTTCAAGAGAATGACTTTGGTAAAGCTAAAATTACATCCGTGATATTACAAACATCAACCGTACAGTTGCTTATTTTTCAAATAATACTGCATTGTACGAAACATTTGTTTGATGTTAATGCATTTCAGCACCAACTTTGTGGAATTCTATAATAGGTGTGGTACGATTTTTTTTTAATCAATCGATTTTATCTATGGAACTTATAATTGGACAATTAGAGTCTCCAGAAAGTCTTCCAGAACCAGAGTCCCTAGTGAGTTAATTGTGAACCGCCTCTGGTTGGAAGGTTCTCCACTTTTGTTAAACCCTCACTTTCCCGCAAATTACCGGTCTCTTTTGAGCCTCTCTCGATTGACGAACTCGAAGAACTGAAACCCACGTGCCTAGTTCTGTCCTCAATAAAAAATAATAATAATAGATGAATTTCAAATATTTCAATAAGTTTTCCCAATTATCCAAACTTCAAAAAAAAACCATTCAGTGCCATTTTAACCCTCCTGCTGCCCCTCATTTCGGCGGTCTCTGGGAAGCCGTGGTCAAGTCCACCAAAAGGCTTTTATATCGTCTTGTTGGGAATAAGCACAGACTTTCGAGGAGTACAGTACTCTGTTTGCTAGAAGAGTGCTAGTTGGAGATGATCCAGACTATCTGAGTTCCTCCCATTTTTTGCTCACTACAACTCCCCTCTCGGCTCTAGAGCGGCATATGACTGACGAATTTCGACCTATTTCCCGATGGCATCATTTAATGCAACTTCTCCAAGCGTTTTGGCACCGCTGGTCCAACGAATATTTGAACACGTTGATTCAGAGGAAAAAGTGGCAACTATAAGTTGGTGATGTAGTTTTCTTGAGTGGAGTAGAGACGTCCCCACTATCATGGCCCATCGGTCGTGTTCAGGAGGTTCACGCTGGCGCTGTAAAAATCGTTGTACATAGCTGTATTATAGTTTTGGAAAGGTCCTTTTCATTTTCTGTTTGGTTTTTTGATGTTGAGGTTTCTCTTTTTTTCTCTCTTCGCAGTTCGCGTTTTCATTCCTCTCTTATTTCATCAGACATCGATTTTTTTTTAATTTTGTGAAAATTAAGTGGGCGGAATGTTGGCGCCAGCCATATTATATTAAATATACTTTGTTTTGGATTAGTGCAATCCCTAATCCTACTCCCACGTTCCTTACAAGCCCAGTCCTGTTCTCTTCCTACTGAAATCATCGGATATTCTGCGGCGAAGCCAGTGGAATCGGGCCCGAGCTCCCTACGTTTCTTACAGCCGTCATCTGAAGGAAGGTGGTAAGTCCCTTATGAATCTCTCCCGTCATTTATTTTAATGTAGAATTTTCTTAAATTTATTTTATTAACGTTTCATTAATTTTTTAAATTAATATTTTTTTTCTTTCCACGGCATTGGCCGTAACAATAATAAATAAATCGTTTTTAAAAAACTTTTTAAAAAAAGATTTATTTATTCTGTATTATTAAAGTTTACAATTAACTTGACATAAAAATGAATAATGTCACGAGCCCAATGATTAGGATTGGGTATCTCGGATAAACAATAAGAGGGAGAGAGAACTGGACCTCGGAACTCAGGTGTGCGAGAGATCCCGAGGAATAAGGATTCACAGGATTGAGTACCTTTGATTTATAATATATGTTTCATTTTATTTGCTTTGGTGGAGTTGAAAATTAGTTTAATTTGATTTCGTTAATTAGGACGAGGTCGTGATTAAGATGCGGTTCATGAGACAGTCAAGAAATTTTCAGATGTATATTGTTATTATATATCCGATTGTAGTAGGATCATGTCCGTCAGGCTGTGGCCGCGCATACCTATAGAATATGATCAGGTTTTATATTTCATTTAATTTACGGCCATTATGATAAACACTTTTTCTACGAAAAAATCAACTTTGTTATCATTTAAAAAAATTAAACTACAATTATTTTTGAATATTTTGGTACAGATTTCCGATGCCTGAAAATAGGCAAAATAAAGGGAGGCGGGAGGGAGAAAGAAAGAGAGAGAGAGAGAGAGAGAGNGTGAGAGAGTGACAGAGTGACAGAGTGACAGAGTGACAATGATTACCAGCTATCAGTTATCAGCTTCAACAAATAGATTCATAAGCTCATTAATGTTAATTTATTGGTTTTGTGAATAGTATCCTAATCTGAATTTTCATATTTCTGAAAACCTCTATGCACTCGTGTTTAATACCGCTATTTATACCAAATTGCTAGTAATTGTGACTTGACGTTTTTAAAAGGAAGGAGAGCGTATGTGTGATTTCTAAATTGAAGTGTTTTGTTCTTTTCAAAATTATTAGTCCTTCAGCTGTTTCCAGACGGGAAAAAAGAGTAATGACACAGCGCAACCTGCTGAATCACAAACACACATTTTTGAGGAATATGGGATCTCACTACGCCCCTTGAATACCAAATAGGTCGATGCTGCATAGTAATATCTAATCCTAGTTAACAACCGTAAGAGGCAGTTGAAAATATGAGAAAATTGTGGGACTGTGGAGCGTTGAGCAAGTTATATCAATAGATTTCCACTAACGGCTCATGAGATCATTATTGCTTTTGAACGATAAATTAGACTTCTCAACAAAATTGTTTGCTATTTACATTGTGTGTAAGAAATTTATGACTGGAGGCAGATTGACTGTTTTGTAATTAGTATTTGACGATTGTTAGAAAACTAAATTATACATTTGCAAAATAATCGTTTTTTATGTAAGGAGAATAAGACAGTCTATCTATAAAAGCTGAGTAATATGAGCGAAAGTATGTGTAGCGATCCGTGCATCCAGAACAAACAGGATTAACGCTGACTCTTGATTAGGAAAATGTTAGTTTTATGTCAACTCGTAGAACAAGTGGAATATTTTGTAGAATACTGTGAGAGAATCAATTTTTATTTTAATTGCAATTTATTTTCACATGTTCTTCTTAGAGCCCAACTATTTGTTGATGTTGTAAAGAAAGAGTTAATTTATAATCAACAATTATATATTAAAAACAGTTAATTTGAAATTAAAAATTGAAATTAAAAGGTGTTAATTTGGAGGTAGGGAGATAGGGATAAAAGAGGCGGCAACAAGGCCTACAGCCCATCGACCTGAATAGATCTATTGTGCTTCCCTGCTATTTATAACTCACTGGCCCGCTTCAGGTTTTTAATCAGCCTCCATACCTTTGCCGGCGGCTCTTTGTAGGCTGTGGCTTGTGGTTTTTCTTGCCATAGTTGCAAGAACCTGCACTTTCATAGAATGAACATAGAACACATATAATGTGTTCTGCGGTCTCCTCCTCTTCCTGGCAGTATCTTCACAGTATTTCTTCTGTCTGTACTCCTATCCAGTGCATGTGGCTTCTTGAGTGGCAGTAAGGAAAATGTGGGGTCACGGTGACAATGGGTGGTAAAGGGTGGCCAAGGTCACTTACCTTTCTCAACCCTGGTGCTACGGCACCTATATTTCCTTAAGATCTCTCCCAACCCTTGGATGCAAGGAGGGTTTCCAGGCGCAACATAACGGTGTAGCCTTGAGAGTGTGGCAACCTCTCTAAAGCACAGGCTGGATTCGTGTTTGCCTTCCGGTCTGCAGTGGACGGCGGGTGCTGGAGATCAGAGGCACACGTGGGTTAGAGTGGCAGATCGTGTCTTCATAGGGAGAGGGTGCAGGGGGGGACCTACGGGGAAGCAAAATATTCCAAGTCCATACCTGCTACTTGGGAATGGACTCGTAGTGGCTTGAGGTGAGACTCCAGGCGAGAACTTAGGGTGAACCTGTTACTCGGTGGTACCGTTATCGGTTTCCTTCAGAGGGCAGAATCCGGTAGTTCTTACGCTGGAGGAGCCCGATACTCTGGGAGGTAGAGATTATTATCCCTTTCCGGGCGGCACACGGTCTGATGCTTAATGCAGCCCCATCCACTCGGAATGGACAAGCGGAGAGTGAGGCTCGTCTCGGTTTTCTACACCAAAACTTGCGGCTGTAACACCCATCCAGTTGCGAGCGTCATCTCTATCTTGAGAATCAAAACGTCCGTTTGGGCCGAAAGGTTAGGTGCGGACGTTAAAGATCCTCATGTCCTTTTAAGGGCTATCGAGTATATATGGGCAAGAATACCCTGTTAGGAGTCCAACCAGAATCCTTGTTCGGTTGCGATTGCCTTCCAGTAATTCTTTTGTAAGTT
This sequence comes from Cimex lectularius, assembly GCF_000648675.2. Lineage (NCBI taxonomy): Eukaryota > Metazoa > Arthropoda > Insecta > Hemiptera > Cimicidae > Cimex > Cimex lectularius. The sequence continues at coordinate 746,258 of NW_019392750.1, read as the reverse complement.
TTGTGGATGGTCCTTCTATGAATCTCTTCGCGTGCCCCGTACCTCATGCCAATTTGGAGGTTAAAAAAAGGTTAATTTAAAAGTAAAAAGGGTTATTTTGATACGAAAAAGAAGATTTTCTGATAAAGCTTTTTTCCGTTAAAGTAACACCTTTTAGCACCAAATTAATTCTCTTTTCCTTCAATTAATCGTTTTTAATTCTAAATTAAAGGTTAATTTTAAATTAACCTTTTATAAGTTTAGGTTAACCAGTTTTAACTTCAAATCAACCTTTATTTATTTGAAATGTAAAATAATTGGGATATTTGAAAGGCTATATGAAAATTACTTACAATTAAAATTAAAAATCATATTTAATTATAACTAAATATAAAAATAAATTATGAAAAGTGAAATTCTTGTATATTTGAGATTTTTAAATATAAAATAATTGGGCTCTTAAATATTTTCATATAGAAATTAATTACAATTAAAATGAAAAATAATAAACAAGGGAGAGGGCGTTGGTGGCCGCAACGGTTTAGGCGTTGACACGGCGCTCATCACTGTAAGGTAAAGGTTGCGGGTACGAAACCAGCGACCCTGCATTCGAAACTTACAAATGGGCTTTTTTCAAAAACACCGGCACCCCGAGGGTTGATATAATCTCGAAACCTCGTTAAAAAAAATAAACAAGGGATTCTTTTTTGAATTGGAGAAGTGTAAAAAATTGTGGTTTTTAATAGCTCAATTATTTTATATATAGAAAAACTAATTAAAAGAAGAAGAATTTGTTTTTTATATTTGATTTTGTATCATTTCTTATGTTTGATTTAATTAATTTTTATATAGTGTAAGATCCTAATGATCAGAGCACTAACCAGCTGCTACAGATAAATTAGCGAAGGCAGCTGGAGTCATAAGTGCAATAACATAAGTCACTCGAAAATCTCACAACTGTTGAGTAAGGTTAACGGCCAATTATTAAGCGTTAGTGATAAAAAGATGAAAACCCCTTCGGGGAAAAGTACTTTCAGGTAGTCACCCCTTGTGACCATATTTATAGTGTAGATGATGACGATCGCAACATAGACCGCTACACAGATGTCGCACTTATCAAAGGTAGAGGGAGTGGTGCAGGAATACCATACCTACATACCTAAATTAGGAATCAGCATCTCCTCATCTCTTGGCAATAACACTTCCGTTTTTCAGGCGGAAATCTGGGCCATTAAGGTATGTTGTAGAATACTTACGGAAAATAATATTAAGGGAAAGGATATTAGAATTTTTTTGACAGTCAGGCTAGTCTTAGGTCATTACAAAAAGATTTGGCAATCTCAAGACTGGTGGAGGAAACCGTAGATCGTATCAATCGGATCTCTTCCAGGTTTGAGACAAGATAACCCGTATTTGGATACCAGCACATAAAGGACACTATGGTAATGATAAGGCGGATGGCCTGGCCAAAGAAGGTTCTAATACTTCTTTTGTAGGGTCACAACCGGTATTACCTCACTCTATGAACATAGCGAAAGAGAGTATTAATAACTGGGGCATGAAACAATTCCTTAGGGAGTAAAATTTATCCTCGGACACAGGAAATCGAAAGAGTTCGTTAAGGTGATCAAACCAGCAGAATCGAAACGGCTATTCTCTCTCTCAAGGAAGGGAATTAGGAGGCTGATAGGTATCCTGACGGGCCACTGCCCACTGAGAAGACACCTCTCCGTAATGGGTATTCTACCAGATCCCTTTCCGTTTCTGCAAAATAAAAGAAGAAACGGCAAGGCACTACCTCACAGAGTGTGATAGGTATGCTAGGTCCAGATTTGAAATCTTTGAAGGAGAGGACATCACCAAATCACTCCCCGAGATAAAATGGTCTAAAATCTTGGGGTTTGTGAACAAGTCCAAGAGCCGACCTGATTATTTTATATTAATTTTTTTCAATGCGAGAATTTTGTTTTACGTGCTTGTTTATGTTTTAAAGAATGGATTGATTTGATAGTAAAAAGCCGTACATTTAATATATTTGTAGAAGGGAGCACAGGTTCATTACGAATTCGCAAATTCGCCCTTTTCAACCCTTTCCCCTTCAAATTGACTATTTTTGTACCAAATTAACCCTTTTTTCCTTCAAAATAGTTTTAATTTTAAATTAATCTTTTGTAACTTCAAATTAATCCTTTTTTATTTTAAATTGACCCTTTCTAACTTTAAATTAACCGCTTTTAACATCAAACTCACCCTTTCTTTAAGACATTAAAAAAACTTAGAAGATGAAATATAAGCATTTAAAGTGAAATTCGTGTATATTTGAGTTTTATTTTTTAATATAAACATAATTGGGCTATTAAAAACCATATGAAAATTAATTACAAAATTAAAAACTTAGGAGATGATAGGAAATATAAGCATTTAAAGAGAAATTCGTGTATATTTGAGTTTTATTTTTTAATATAAACATAATTGGGCTATTAAAAACAATATGAAAATTAATTACAGTTAAAATGAAAAGTAATAAATAAAGGATTTTTTTTAATTTGAGAAATATATTAAATTGTGGTATATTATTTATTATTTTTTATTTTTAAAAATCTCAATTAAAAGAAGAATTATTTTTTGTTATATTTAATTTTATATAATTTTTTAAGTTTGATTGTAATTAATTTTCATAGGGTCTTCTATGTTCCCAAAAATTTTACATTTAATTTTTTTAATGTAAGTATTTTACTTTACGTGCTTACATGACAAACCGGTGTTTTTTATGTTTACAAGAAATGGTTAATTTGACGACGGGAAAGCTATAAGCTAAATTAACCCTTTTCAATTTTCGAATCACCCAGCGGAAAGCCCTCGTGATTATCGTCGAAACAAAAAGTGAAAGAAAGCGACTTGTATTGTCGTTATTTCCAAGTGGCACGACGAACTCACGCCAAGTTGAAGTGTTAAGTTGAAAGGGAAAGTACCGAAATCGCAATGTGAAAAATTAATAACGCAAAAGGAATTCGATTTTGAAACGCACAGCCTCCTCGCGATATTCCACTCGTTTAGAGTAAATTACTATCTCCGCCCGCCTAGATCTGACCGGAGTATCTCCATCTATTCATTGGTATAATATCGACTACTTCCTTCTCATTTAACGGATTTGAATCGTTTGAGGATTGAGATCACCCCGGCTCCTGAACGTGAGCATGGCGAAATCGCCCACAAGACGATTCACTTTTCACCTGACAATTATCTCGTCAAGCATTACCGTATTATGTGTTCATTTGAAAGCAAAATCTAATAATCTTGTATTGAAAAATTAGCGATAAATATGATTTGAAAGAAGAAGAACGCACAGTAAATTCGTCAAGCGTTCGAGAAATATATCCTTATATACAGGGTGTTCGGCTCACTCGGCTATTCGTGTTACAAACTTTGCCAGTAGATTCTACATTCAAAAAGGAACCAAAAAGTCCTAATTAACTATGGTCCCAATCTCAGCAGCTTAGGAGTTATTCCACTTTTTTCAGGTTTTTTAAGATCACAGTGTATAATAAACATCTACTTACAAAACTGAAACTTATGGTTTCAAACAAAATGAATAGTAAAATATAATAATGTCAGATGTATGTGATTTATTCCTTTTTCCTCACCATTAGGGTCATGTATACGCCTTAAATTTATAAATTGCCTAGTACATTGAAATCAGGAGTCCTACAGGGACATAGCAGCCCAGCAATCCCGAGCCATCTGGGTGAAAATAATTTTAAAAAAACAGTATGAAGTGGAACTACTTGTCGCCCCTAAGAAAGATGGTCTTTCGGAACCTAAGTTGTCCGATACCTCCAGCCACCCGAAGCCCGAACCATTCGCTATTGAATGTAAAGTCTATTGAATACATGCTGAAATGGCATTAGGTCACTAATTGGGTTGACAACAAACCAAGTTCTTATAAATTAATAGTTTTTGCGTAATTGAAAGTCTTGATCGTTTGTTTAGTTCCCGTCTTTTCGGTCTAGTGTAGGGGTACCATGTCTTTTATCGAGAAACATGCCTGGATATATTACTATGCCTACAATCTGGATAAGTAAGTTATTAGAGTATTGTACATGTTACACGGCAGAGGGTAAAAGGCTGAGTGGATACATGCTTTGCATTAATTTTTATTCTCTATCTCTTCGATCATTATTGGATTGGGTTAGGTGTTGAAGTTAGCTATGTTTCGGTTTTCATGCGAGGATAAGTGTGTCGTCTGCGAACAGATAGCAAAGGAATATGGATTTGACAATTGGCAGTGTATACTTATATAAAAGAGGACCTAGTATGGTCCAATGCGATACCCAGCTCCGACAGGAATAACACACCTTAACACTGAAGCTAAACTCTTAACCAATTTTTACCCGGTTTTTGCGACTTAAGTCTCATTTTTGGGATGGTTTTTATCTAGTTTTTATTATGTCTCGGAACACCCGCGATCTTAATCGCAAATGATACCTCGGGTTCTTTCTAGAAGGAAACTCTTGTGAGAGCCGGGAGTGTCTAGAAGAATATTTTTTACCTTGTTTCCCGTGCAGGCTTTCAACACGAACTGCCTAAAGTCATAGCAAAGGTGATTGAAATCTCACCCCAACGAGCACCAGTTCGCTCTTGCCACTATGTCTGCCTTTTCGTTCAATCCACCTTGTTCGGAAATCCATTTTAACAAGGTTTCCCCATTTGGGTTTCGATATATTTCCATTTTCTAAGAATCTTGGATATTCATAAATTATGTTAATGGCTTTGAGTACAACGAGGATTGCTATTTGAAAAAAGTAAAGGGTTTCATGGCAAATGGCCTAAAAATCTGGAAAATGTAGAGAGTGATCCGACGACTCCATCCAGCTTCAGCTTTAATTTTACTCATAAAGCATATTGCTATAAATAAGGAGATAAATTTTCCCTTGGACCGAAAACAAACCTTCGAACCCCATGTATATTTACTTTGAAAATTTATTTTACCTACTTACCAGAATCTAATAAGACTTACATTAAAAGATTAAAAAATGATAGTAGTTTAATTTAAAAAAAAAATCTGTTGGTCTAGAAAAACGTGCGAGTTCCCTTACGTTATGTTACATAGTAAATTAAAACTATAGCTGAATCGTATACTATCTTTCCTGAGGCAAAATGTCGACAGAAAATCATTGCATTCAGTAACAGCAGTTTATTGATCATTAATTTAATCGAAAACGACTACTTGCCAGGCTGACTTAAATTATGTACATACCGAGCCTCGCTTGGAATTCCTTTTCAAGCTCTGAGACGAAAACGGACTCTCTGACGAGGCCAGTCCCGAAGGAGGCCATGATCTCGGAGATTTTCGCCCATTCCTCCTGCTCGTCAAAAGGGCTGAGGACGCATTTATCAGAGCCTTTGGCCTCTTCCTGTGGCTCTTCCGATGCCATGCCGCCGCTTTCATAAACGTGCCGGAGTTTTCTTAAAGTTTTAGGCCTTTCCGCCCGCGTCTCAGATGTAGTAGAGCCCTTGAAGAGACCTGCGACAATAAAAAGAAGAAGATTCGATAAGATATATTGCTTTTTAAATTTTGTTATTTTAAACTTACTGGATTAAAAAAATCTTGAATAATATGCCAAAACCCTCTCAATAAAACATCTTGAACTGCAATAAAATTGGAATCTTTGTTTCCTTTGTAATTTCAATATTTACTGTTTCAATGAGAGTTTTTTGCTTAAAAATTAAAAGGTATTTAGATACTCTTTTATTTACTATTACAAATGTAATATTCACTTCCTCACTAGGGAGGAAATAGCGAGGTCATTGGCACTTTAGACGTCATGGAGGGTTGTCGGGAGGAGTTCGGAAAGAAAATTATTTGGGTAGCAGGGATGAGGACAAATTGGATTTGAAAACCTATGTGGATAGTGAAGTTGGACACGAAGTATAGGGCTTGCCCAATAGTGTAGTGTAGTGAGGTGGAATGCTTGGTTTTACCTCACAGTTCATTCCGTAGAAGTCATATCAACTAGGTCTAAGTTTGTTGAAAGGAATGCGGTTTCGACTGCATCTGCAGCGCATACTGAATAGGGAATAGAAAAAAGATATTGTCTTGAAGAACACCCGCACGGAAGAATGGATAGGAGAAAAGGATTTTCTGATTCGTGCTTGAAAGTACCTATCGCAATGATTTTAGGATGTGAACATAAATGAATTGATGCCCTTCAGTTTCCAGAATAAGGTATAATACTCGATCGAAGGCTTTCCTCACGCCTAGGAAAGCACTCGAGCAGCATTCCTTCCACTCAAGGGAGGAGGCAATGATTACAACCCTATTGAATCGTAGTGATATCGCCTAAACCCGACTTGATGAGATGAAATGACATTGAAGCTTTCTGGGATGGGATGGTGTTTTACAAGTATTTTGCCGAATAATGGTAGCAAACATGGCGATATGACAGCTAATGTGTTTAAAAGTTGGGAATGGGTTTGATGGTTAATATTTTTTATTCGATGTGGACATCCAAGGGATTGGTTGTTAGAAAAAGTACAGCTTTTTTGGTAAGATTTCAAAGGAGTTTGTACTTGTATGATGATGTATTTGTCTTCTGAAGAAGGGAAAAGAGAGTGGTAAAAGGCTGACTAGAACTGAATGTGTTCGTGATGACTGGCATTGCTTATATGAGGAGGATGAGTAAAGATGTTAAGTGTATGTAGGATGCTTTGTCTTCTTCAGAAGCGGCCTCGCAACGAAGAGAAGTGAAGGGTAGGGTCTAGTCTTCAAAGTGTCTTAGAGTAAGTGAACAAGTTTGCTATATTTTGATAAGTCAGATGGGTAGCGAATACCTTGCCATTTGGCACGAGTCCCTTTTGTCGGATTAGAATTCTTATATTGATCAGTATGCCGTTGGGTGTATTAGGTTTACAAGTAGATATACTACTTCAACTATTTGTATTTGGGTTTTTAATGGTAAACGTATAAATTAAGCATAAAGTTCTAATACAAGTACGTCACAAAAACACTCAACCTCAATTGATTTTATTATTTAATTGACTTAGTGTCTAACACATGAGACAAGCCACAGTAGGAATGTTGACAGAATTTTTTTGGGGACCGGCCAGAAATTCCAAGGGTGGCGGTGGGAATCGAACCCACGACTGCGGCGCTTAATCACTCTACTACCACAACTTGGAACTTCGATAAAATAATTATAGACAATTAAGTATAACTGGGTTTATCTGACGACAGATTAGTCAATGTGACATTGAGGACATCGAAAACATTAATCTAAATAATATTCTTTTAACATTTGGTAGATTATCATTGTCAAATTATTTACTGTGAGATAAAAATAGTCACGGTTTTTCTTTATCTTCTTTTCATTGTCAATTTGTTATTCTTAAAATATCAGGCATGTGCAGTTGTTCTGCGTCTATATTAACACTTGAGATGTTTCATCGGCTTGACAAACTGCTTCTGTGGAAAAATGCGTAAGGCAGAAGCCAAAAAGCGAGAATAAACGGACCCATAATCGAAAAGAGAAGAACTGTTTTTTAATTGTTTTATCAAGACAAGTTAGGAATTAGCATTTCGTTGTCCCGATATAAATAAAATTGTCAAAAATTTAAATCTGATTAAAAATAAGTGAATAAATTATATCCCTTTCATTGCAAATATTTGAAACTGATTATTTCTTGCCACGCGTTTTCAGATAAACTATGAGTTTACGATTTAAAATTCGAATGAATAAATTAGGGAAAATATCCAAGGAATAACTTAATAATAAGGTCAATAATAATAAAATTAAGCCTAATGATTTTAGGGGTTATAAAAAATGTAAAATAGCTTCAATAAAGGGATCTGTGGTATAAGGAAGCATAGAGGCTTGGCCTATACCTTAAAAAACTGGAGACAACATTCTCTCTAGGAGAGAGTAAGCTTGGTGAAATAGACGCCACAATGAGTGCGGTAGACAAACCGGCGATTAAACAAATGTTTTGTTTCTTTCAAATGTATGACGCCAATTCGATAGACACTTACCTGCAGTCTTTTTAAAAACTACTCAAACTAGGAAAAAATTGAAATAGGATTTGTTTTAGCGTTATCTCTACTTTCGAACATTCAATGTTATGAAAAAATGGCGCAAAACAATTTGAAAAGCGGTCCAAAACAACGTAAGACATTGCAAAAATAACAACGTTAAATCAGAAAGAAAACTTCGTTACTGTTCTTATGCGAAAAATGATTTTTTTTTCACAATTTCAAAAACATTTGTTTTGAAATTTAAAAAAGAATTAGATAATTAAAGTGAATGTAGATAGGTGAATATAAAGCGTATCAACGTACAAGCTGTCGTTACGAGTTGATAAGAAAAAATGGATTAACTTCATTTATTTTCGATGTTTCGAAGTTATATAATCTTCATTTGCGGTTCTGAAACTTCATCTTTATATAAATTTATCCTTCGTGGATCGCAGAATACTTTGACCATCTAGTCTCTCAAAAATAAGCTTAATATAAAATAATGTGCGAACAGCCATACGATATGTTTCCTCCACGTTTGTTACTAGCTCAAAGAAAATATTCCGATCGCTTTAAGTAGTACAAATCAAATACCAAAGGCTAAACAAAAATTCATTTTAAAATGGATATGTATTTGGGCTGGATACACAATTCTTTTTTTCGTGACCGATTTTGCGTCATCGATATCGAGTTACCGGGGAGTGACCAAGGGGAGTATAGTATAATGGCTAGGCACAGATTAGGTAAAGTTAGGGTTAAGGTTATATTATCGTTTGGTAGAGTTAATATTAAAGTCAGGGACAGGTTAGGTTGGGTAGAGTTAGGATTAGGGACAGGCTAGTTTAGGAATGATTTGGTCAAGGACGGGTTAAGTGTTAGGTAGAATTAAGAAGAAGGTTAGAGTTATGGACGAGTTGAACAATTGAAATGGCCACGGAGTGAAGATATACTTATTTTAACTTATTCAATTCATTAGTTTTCGTGGTCCACTTGACCAATCAATATCTTTCAATTAATTAAGGTTTTTAGTTGAGATAAAAAAGTCAGTGTCACGAGCGGGATTCGAACCCACGACCTTCGGCTAGATACGCCGCTGCTCTACCACTTGAGCTATCGTGACCTTGATCCACTCGGACATTCATTTGACGCCGAGAATCAAATAGATTACACATTTCAAAATGGCAAAAAGGAGGGAAAATTCAAAAGTTGGGGTTGAGATGGGAAGTTAGTGTCCGAGTGGATCGAAGTCACGATAGCTCAAGTAGTACAGCAGCAGCGTATCTAGTCGAAGATTGTGAGTTCGAAACCCGCTCCTGTCACTGACTTTTTTATCTCAACTAAAAACCTTAATTAATTGAAAGATATTAATTGGTCAAGCGGACCACGAAAACTGGAGAATATAATAAAATACATAGACATACTACAAATTATAAGCTGGAAACATAATCTGCTTATTCAAATATCAAGGAATGCTCCGGAACGGAAATAAAACGGTATATCCCTTGTTCACAAAAGAATTTCAGAATAACGCTTTTAAACCAAAATCAAGACGAAACTGTAACTCAAAGATCCACAATCAAGAGCTATCGCACAATTGACTTGTTTAATTATTATACATAATCGATTCCAGGCCAAGTCGTGTAAAAACATTATCTCTCTTAGATAAAATTCCGAAGTATTTTGCTCGTTTGAAAGGACGTCATTCAATCAATATCAAAATATTTAAAGTAATAGCAATAAAATAAAAAAGAAATTAAATCTGTCTTCCCTGAATTAGTAAATTAATCGAGTGAGGAGAATTATCAATGAACCTATGACGTCGCTATGGGACATTTCCATGTAACAGTTGATTGAATATATCTTCAGACGTATCTGAATTGAGTGGAAATATGCTTTAAATATTAGAACTTTGTCGAATTAAATGGTCGCGAAGGGAAAAATTATTCCATTAAATGCTAATCAAGGTAATAAAATAAGCCGTAACGAAAAATTATCCACAGACAAGCCTCATCTATTGTAAACTAATGATTTTGTTTATTCTGTTGTTGTTTGATAGATCATCGCTAAAAAAAGGTACAGTTATATTTTTTAAACTCAGTCGAGACGAAGTTTCACTGATCTATTGTTGCACAATCGCATTTCGGCCGGGTCGTGACCGGTCCATTCTAGCAACAACACATCGCGTTCTTCACCGGGCATAAACGTTTTATATTCTGTCTAAGAAATATTTGTTCAAATCAGGTCAAACAGGATGAAAGAAAACAATTAGATCATCAACAACGTCAGTGCATAACTCACAATATTATAAATTGTCAAGATCATATTGTAATTGAACAAACTACACTATCCACTACACACAATACACCTGATAAGCACATTTTAAGCAAAATTTCAACATTTTAACCTAAAGGAAAAGGTGCTATAGGGTATTCATGGTAGGGTTACATGTCTATTGAGATCTATACAGTATGAATTTCTTTGCGAATTTAGGATGAAATATTTGTAAGTCTCATTCAAATCTCTGGTTCATTTTTAACTTCTTTTATCTGCGTCATGATAGTGAAACAGCACAAGCTGGAAACGCTGTATAGATTAAGTTTGGAAGTTTAGAATCCGCTGACGTATCGAGCAGTTTACTTAAGCCTCGGAAAAAAAATGAAAAGTATCACAAAATAAAATTCGAGCCGTGCGTGTCCGTTTATAAAATGATTAGAATAAAACTACACGAATCTTCATAAACACCTTCACTGCTCTTGTTAATTCAAGATCGTACTGCGACGGTAGAATCGTCCAGCAGCATATAATAAATTTATTATAATTTCTAAACCCAATTCTACTCAATTCTTTATTTTCCTGAACTGAGTCTTTTGGTATTTATATTTATTTCTGTTTTTTATTTACTTAATTTTATTCCTCTATATGCTCCAAAAGTAGTATGACATGTAATTAAGATACATATACACACACACACACTCTCTCTCTCTCTCTCTCTCTCTCACACACACACACACACACACACACACACACACACACACACACACACACACACACACACTCACACACACACACACACACACACACACACACACACACACACACACACACACACACACACACAGAGGTGCGGCGTGATCCTCGTAACAACTCAACAGCAAATGTTTTCTTCTTTCTAACCCTTTCGTTGAACAACTCATCCAAGATTCCATTTTTAATGGTCCCCTCAAATGCAGAGGATTCTCCTCCTTTGGCAGAGGATTCCTGGGTTACTGAACCCGCACCCCTCAGGCAACGGGTGGATCAGTGGCAGTTGGTATAACCTCCCGGGTGGGCTCCCACCTTAAAAATAATACTGAACCACGGGAGTGGAGTATCCAAGCGGCTCCACTAATTGAGGTTGGACTCGTGGTGGTCGTGGTTTGTAAACAAATTGTACCGGTCAACCGGAGCTGGAGATAGAGTGCTTTCTTTATGTCTCCGGGGGTGGTGAAAGGCATGGCTAAAAGGCTGTGCTGGAAACCACAAACCCTTTTTAAGGCACATATATTGATGTGCCCTTTTGAAGGCACTTTTGAACTTGGCTAGAATTGCACCACCTCGCTGGCCAAGGGATGTGACAAATCCATGCATGTAAAATCTTCCTGGTGTTCTTTCGAGAACACTAGGCGTCTGAGAAGTCCCCTTGGGGATAAGTCCGGACGTTAAAGATCCTCATGGGTCTCAACGCCCATGAGTAAAGATGGGAACATCGGTCCCTTCAAAAGGTGGCCATCCACCTACGTATGACCATCGTTGTTACCCCCGGCCTCGCGGGAAATGAAGGATCGGACCACCGAGGCGTATAACGTCGAGGAAGCTGAGCCTACGCCTACGGAGTCCCCCGAATGCGTATGGCAAGTGGATGGGGAACGGTGAAGTGCAACCAATAACCTCTCCCGTTCCCGTGGACTCTTACCTACTTGTGGCGCCGCTGTTAGGGTGTCTTAGGAGTCTGAGCAAAAAGAGGACCCCACAAGAGTCAATAGTTCCGATAGGTGCTCTCTCTGCAAGAGGCAGGCTCGAGAAGACTGTTTTCATTTTCTAGCAGAATGCCCAGTTTTAGCTGAGTTCCGAGCACGGCATATAGGCTTGCCCACGTTGACGAGAGAGCACCTAATCTCTTTATTAAATAACCCCGAGTCTTTAAATCTGGTAAAGTTTGCGATGGAAGCCTGGAACTACAGGAAAACGCTTGTTTTTTATTTCAACTATTAAATGTTTACTGTATATATCAGAGACACCCTGGTTATTTATATGTGCATAAATAGATATGTTGTTATTTTAGTTTATTTATATAGCTTTTTCTCTCTCTTTTGTTTATTCCTTAAGAAGAAATATGTTCCTTGTTTATTAAAAATGTATAGTCCGACTCCGGCAGACGGTTGATAACCATTGCCGAAATGTGCTTTTTGATTATGTACAATTTTTTTTACTCTCTTTTGTTTATCTAATAAAGTACTTTTTCATTCATTCATTCATTCATTCGTTTCTGTGTGTAGCGGGTGAATCTGTAAAGGTGAAGCTCGTGAAGCTTGGGTCGGCCGTTCGCCCCTAGCTGTGGGGGACGGTTGCCTCTTGGAGGGTCTCGTCCGGAGATACCGGAGAAGAGGGGTGGATTGTTCTCTTGGAGTTGACTCGGAAGTGAGCCGAGTCGGGGCAGTTGGTTAGCTGTGGGACCAGATCGAGTCTAGCTCGGCGGGGAGTTGCCTTTTGGAGGACCTCAATGAGATGCCGCAGTAGAAGGTTAATCTTTTCCGTCGAAGTTTTAATGTGTAAAGTCGAGCGAGCAGGTGGAATGCGTTTGAGTGCAGCGCATCTCGAATATTACTCAGGGATTTTCTGTTCTTTCATTAAGTGGAAGAGCTTGATACCAATCCCCCTCGAAAAAACTCAGTTACCGTCCTGGCTGCAAAGGAGAGACTTGGGTACTTGGCCAAAATTGTCGGCCTTTGGGGAGTAGCGGGCACCCTTGAAGGGCGTCTACGAAATCCTGGGGTTACGGTCGCTCACTGAAGGGTCAATGAGGGGAGAGTTTGGAAACCGCTCTCTCCTGAAAAGCTCCGATGCGGCGTGGGTTTGGTGATTTAGGAGAGACTCTTGGCTCTAGTGCGGACGATCGTCGACCTTTGGGGAGTAGCAGGCACCCGTGAAGGCGAGTCTGAGAAATCCTGGGGTTCCGGTCGCTCACCAAAGGGCACCAACGAGGGGGAGAATGAACCCGTTCTTCCTCTCAAAACAACCCTCAAAACCCAAATACGGTCATGGGTTCGACCGTGGAGGAGAGATTCTTTGGCACTGGCATGGGCGATGGAAGGCCCTTGGAGAGTGGCGGGCCCCCGTAAGGGCGAGTCTGCTTAGTCCTGTGAATTCCAGTCGCTCACAAAGAGCACCAATGCGGAGAATGAATAGCTATGAGCAAATATCCCAATCCGACATGTGGGCCGAGAGGCCACGCAATCTCGGATTCGCCCACTCAAGATGACTGGTGGTGACAGAGCTTGTAAGACCATCTCTCACCCACCCTGGGAGTTATAGCCTGTGGAACTACATCGACGACGTGTGGTACAGCGTGGACAAGGCTCGGGGCCCAAGGAAGGTGCACCTCGTGTCCTCGTTCACTTCCCCTTCGCTCTTAGTTCCTTCTTTCTGTCGCCGAGGGGAGAACTAGACCATTCCCCCCATATCTCCATTGCGATCCTTGGTTCGGATCGTGGAGGAAGAGTCTCTCAAGCCCTGGTGTGAGCGGCAGTCGGCCTTCGGGGAGTAGCAGGAACCCGAGAGGGAGTTTGTGAAAGCATGGGGATCCGGTCGCCCACCAAGAGCGTGCCATTGTGGAGAATGGATACCTGAGATTGAACAGTCCCAATCTGACCTGCGGGCCGTGAGGCCACGCAGTATCAGATTCGCCCCCTCGAGATGGCAGGTCAGGACGGAGCAGATTCATTCGGCTCTTGAACGGCCATCTCATCTCATCCACCCTGGGAGCTGTGCCCCACTCAATGTGGTACCACAGCGACGACGGGTGGTACAATGTGGTTAAGGCTCGGGGCCCTGAAAAGGTACACCTCGTGTTCTCATCCACGACCCTTTCTCAATCCTTGGTTACAAAGGGGGTCTCCAGGAGCAAAATATTGGTGTAGCCCAGAGGGCGTGGCAACCTCTGTAAAGCACAAGCTGCACTCGTGTCGGGCTTGGGTGGGCATAGGCGGCGGGTGGCTTATCAGAGGCACACGATGGTTAGTGTACCAGATCCTGTCTGCATAGACGGAGGAGAGTGCATGACGGGGTAACAGAAATGTTCCAAAGTTCAGCCCTTGTTACACTGGGAATGGACTCGTAGTGGTACGTGACGACGCCCCTGGCGGGAACTTAGAGAAGAGGCTGTCTTCTACCTGAGAACTTTGCACGAAACTTGGGTATGACCACCGTTATGCACCCGGCCCCACGGGTTACGGCGGATCAGACGGCAGCGTATAAGCGTTGAGGGCGCTGGAAAGTCCCTCGAATGTGACTACAGCACCAGGCACACGGACAAATTTGAGCATTCTAGTTTATACAATGGCAAAAATTTACAACAATGTGTGCGAACTAATTGCATTGCAACTAACATAACCCGTCCTTATCCCTAACCTTACCAAACCTAATTTAACCTGTCTCTTACCCTGCTCATCCTAATGTCACCCATTACTAACTCTACCGTACGTGAGATAACCCGTCTCTAAACTTACTTAATCTAGCCTAAACCAACCCATGCGCATTCGCGGTAACGCGAAAATGGTCAGACAAAAAAATGTGTATCCAACCCAAAATATCAATGTTAAATGGTCCCAAAAGTCAACATAACAATAATTCATTCCCCCCAATGGCGTCGGTGGCCGCAACGGTTTATGCGTTGATACGGCACTCCATCACTATGAGGTAAAGGTCCTGGGTTCCAGCGGCCCGCATTCGAACCCGACATACTTACAAATGGGCTATTTTTCAAAAACACCCGCACTCCTCCCCCCATAAAAAAATTCACCTAAATCAAAAAACTCAGCTGGTTCTATTGATTTTTAACAATCACTACCTTTTTATGTTAAGTTTTTGCTTCTCAGTCTGTCAACTTAGTAATGTCAGTCGTGGTTTTTTCAAAAACTATTGAACTTGAAAAATTTAAACAATCTTTCACACTTTTTTCAGTTGAAAAATGTCCTAACTCATGTGTGGCTTGCAGCAGGGCACTCGAGGCTTGACAAAATGGCATAAACATTTATTTTCATAGTTAGATAACTCATAGAAAAAAATGGATCAATATTTAAAATAACTGTTTGAAGGTTTTGGCTTTCATTTATAATATGATATTATTAGACATTCATCCTCCGTTGATCGCCGAATAATTTGAGCTTCTATTTTACAAGCAATCAACAGCGTCATTTCCTCCAATGTTTTGTTACGGGCGTATTATTTTAATAAATAACCCCAGAGAAAATATGCCAGTGGGCTTAAGTATATAAACCAACATAGTAAAAAATTTGACTTATATATGGTTTAAGGAAGCGATATATGATAGTACAACAAATAAATGTCTAGATGGTATTTGAAGGGTCCAACAAGGTAGTCATTTATACCCATTTAACTTTAACTTATTTATTAAATAAATGACATTGTTCAGTGTTTTATGTTGTGAAGAATTGGCTATTTTCTTATGATCACAAAAATTTAAAAATTGATTGAGGATTGTGTTTTGTTCAGTAAGAATTGAGAAAGTTAGCCAATTCGTGTGATATTAATTGTATGGTATTATATTAGTTGATAATTTAGGAAGTATTGGAGGAGTAATGGGATGAATTCAAAACCTTTTTGGAGAGGTGGTTTTTTTTGTTGCTTAAATTACGTATCTGGAGGACGTGAAAGGTTCAAGGGGACAGAGGTAGCGAAAGTATGGAGATCTTGTAAATATTTGTGTGTTTCTTAGTGACCGGTTGTTTCATAATTTGTTGAAGTCGTGAGGAGCAATCAAGAATGAGGTAGTTTAGAAAAACTCCTTTTCTATTTTATTTTGCCGACGTTTCGACCTTTATTCGGGTCATCTCCAGGTCATAAAATGAAACCATATGACACCACAAGAATAGCACCACACTTTATGCCCTGAAGATGACCGGAATAAAGGCAGAAACGCGGCAAAAAAATAAAAAGGTTTTTCTAATCCACCTCATTCTTGACCGCTCCGCACGACTTCAAAAAAAAAAAAAAAATGCAAACAACTTAGCATCATCCGGGGTACACTCATTACAGTATTATTTGAGTAATGAGGTATTCTATTTATTATTATTGTTATTTTTTGGGCATATTGATTCAAAAGACATTTTTTTAATCAGATTTTTATGTTTTATGAGAGATGGCCATTGAAAGTCCATTAAAGATCCTGGTTTTAAAATTTGTTAACAATTAAGATTCATCGTGAATGAATTCAAGCCAAAACCGTTCTTGTGGTCGATTTAGGATCAGAAATTGTGACTTATTTTCCTTAAATCAGTGTCTACTTCGTAAAATTATATTCTGTTCACGACTTTTAAAAATTAAGGAGCTGGTAGGATTATCATTTCGCAATATTCGTTTAATTAATTAATAGCTTCAATTTTATTTGATTAATAATGATGTTTGATTAAAAAATAGACCTTGGCCGAACCAATTAAATTTTAAATAAAATATTTAATTATATTGTTTTCCAATTGTTGAAGAGTTGTCCACATTTTTGTCCAAGGTTAGTAATGCTCCTTTTGCGTCTTCAATCCAACTATTTTGCGTTTTTGATTGTAACTTAAGAAATGGACATTTCTGTATTCAAGGTCATGACCAAAAGGGCTTAATATTTAATATTGTGTAAATGTTCAAATTGAAATCAAAAAGGATGTGATTAAGTTATTCAAAATTCATCAATACCTTGATGGATCATCACTGACATTTCAACATAAAAGTCCTTCAGAAGTGTTGCCGATTAAATGAAATCACGTCATCGACCAACTTATCCGTAAAAAAGAAACACAACCAAATCGTTCAGCGAGTAGGCAAATTAACACTTGTCGACTGACGGGAGCGCGTGCGAGTCTGCTATAGCTGAGACCGGTCCTAAGCCCCCTCCAACTTTCTAACTAATCAGATAAACGAAAGATAACAACTCATCCTTCCTTTTAAATAAATCGCTATCACTGTCGGCTAGGCATTCTATTAGCGCAGGGTTGGAGACAAGAGGGAGACATTAAGATCCTGGGGAAGTGTTGTTCAAAACCTGTGTCAAAATATCTTTCCTTTCACTTTATCTTATCTATATGCTATATATGTTGATATATATAAGGGTTGTTATATATATGTTGATATATAAGACATATATAAACATATATAAACATATATGTTTATATATAAGACATATATAAACATATATGTCTCTTATAAAGCCCAACTGCAAAATGCGCAAAATTTACACTACAGGTTTTGAGACGGGCCATAATCACAATAATCAAGTTCCTATTGGTTTGAAATTGGTTCCTATTTCATAAAATTATAAGCCATTTTTTTCAAATCCGAATTTGTTTTTTAACATTGCTTATTAACAGCATTTTTCCATTGGATTTTTTTGTATGCTCGATTACTATAATGTGCTAACTGCTAAAGTTTCGCCAGGATAAAGGAAATTCAGAATATAAAATGAAACAAGAAAAAAAAATGAAGGCATTTACAAAGAACATACTCACAATATTGTGTGCATATTGTGATATAATATCTGGAGTGATTGATTTCAACGATACAGTCAATGATCATTTATCGACAGTGGACCCCAGGAGTGTCGACATTACACAAATCTTCGTTGCGAATTAATGAATTGCAAACAGAGGACAGTTTGGAGTAAAATCTGTAGCGAGACTGGGCCAGTTTAGGTAGGGGTAGGGTATATTTATATTAGAATGGATGATATTGGTAAGATATACCATCCATATTATGGACCATAGTAGGAGTACGAATTGGAGAAATTGGAATTCGTTAGTTACAACGCTTGGCTGTCCGATACAGTTCAAGCAAGTACGTCCCAATTGGGTATAATAGTCTTTTCAGCATTTTATATAGGTTACAGTTTAGCCACTTGGCTAAATCCCTTTTCTAAAGAAATGAAACATCTGGACGACATTGACTAAAGAATTTCTTGGATCAGTAATAAATTGAAATGACTCAGGGAGCGAAAATTGCCTTTGGTAGATATAAGAAAAAACGCCCTTATTCACAGCGGTTGTTAAGCCTACGAAGACATTAAAGCGGAGCGTACTAGATCCTCAGTATGGCCCAGAGAATTACTGGGAATTACTGGGGACATGGGAACGATCCCCACTGATGCTCGGAGGTATTGAATATACAATCCAGGGAGAGCCAATAGCTTACTCGCATGATAATAACAATTTACGTTGAAGCTGAATTTGTTCTCTTGAAACAGCAGACAAGAAAGAGGAGACTGGAAAAGAGGGATCCCACTCAATTTTCGAATTTTCAACCATATTTCGTATATAAATGGGTTTAAGACCAAGTATGGACATGGAATACCAAGGACTAAAATTCATATAGGGCTTTCTGGAGGAGACAGGTCTATTGACCACTGTATCGAGGAGAAAGAAAGGCTAAATATTACCAACAAAAGAATATCCATCTTCTCCGGCAGCCAGACGCACTAAAGGCTACAGCCTCATCGGTAGTTTGGGATTGTATCAAATCTCTCAGAAAATGGGGTTAGCAACAACATTTCCTTTGTTTGAGTGCCAGGGCAGAGAGGCAATAACGCAGGTAATAAATTGGCCAAGGGAAATCGAAACCTATCGGCGCTGAACCCTTTTGCGGCATGCGAAATTGCCAAAAATGTAGATTCATCGGACCACAGGCTAAGACATCGGTTCAATGGGAATGTATTCCAGGGCAGAAAAATTCCATCAAAGGACCGTCTTAAAAACTAACGGCAGAACTGAAAAACCTAGTGACTAGGGCTAGGAGATTGGACACAGCAGACTCTAAATTGCCACAAACGTAGATGGGTTAAGAGTACATTTTCGGTTCAAAGTTGGTGGTAGGACTACTGATTGGAATTTGCATACTCCTGTGGCATATAAACTCGGAGCAGAAAAAAACAAGCCTAGGAAGATATTCATAGAAGAAGAAACGGAATAGCTTTTATGGAAGCTGAAATTAGATTCCTACCTCCGGGTGAAGAAAAGCTCATGCCTGACGGATAAACACGAAAGCTCTTATCACATTGTTTATATCTGATTAAAAGCCCTACACTTAACGAAGAGCTCTAGATAATAATGGAGATTGCACTATAGACTAACATTGGTCGCGGAGCGTACGGTTATAAAGAGGCCCACCTTGCTTCTCCATTGTCATTGTTCTGTATATGCACGGATTGGAGGTTGCGGATAGAACTAACAGGTGGGATGTTGCTAGAAAGTTTACTATCTAACTTGCCAGTCAGGTATGTTGGTCTGTACCCTTTGGTATCAGGCATTTGAGAAGAAGTTGTTGCGCAAAACCGCTTGATGCGGTGATTTCTTTTTTATGCCTTGATTTAGTTGGAACCAGAACCACCTACAATGTCGCTGGGAAGTTTACTTGCCAATCTAGTGAGTTGGCTTGTAT
The DNA here is from genome assembly GCF_000648675.2 of Cimex lectularius. Taxonomy (NCBI): domain Eukaryota; kingdom Metazoa; phylum Arthropoda; class Insecta; order Hemiptera; family Cimicidae; genus Cimex; species Cimex lectularius. Next base: position 726,580 of record NW_019392750.1, on the reverse strand, counting down.
CTAACCTCTCTAGTATCAGGCATTTGATAAGACGTTACAGAAAACCCCTTGATGTAAGGTCTTCTTTTCCTCCACCTTGACGTTGCAGTTACGAGAATCAAATAAAAAGGTGCTTGAAAGTTCACTTCCTAATCTAAGTTTGACTTTAACCTATCCTCTTTGGTATCAGGCATTTGAGAATAAGTTGTTGCGTAAAACTTTGATTCTGAGATTACGTTTTCTCCCCAAGAGGTTTTTGTAATTCACACTAGCTAGAAAATGTTTTTCTTACTTAAAAAAATAAGCAAGCATATAAAAAACTTATCACAATTTCAAGTGCGACACGTTTTTTGGGAAGCAGTGTGCTTATATAATGTTGACAACAGGTCATAGGCAGATCCATTATCAACACTTTTATGGTCTAAAGTTGACTTACATCAAAACGAACTTTAACTATTTTGTTAAAAGGTTAGCTACATTTCCCGTGAGTTTAGTGATAGAATGTTTATATCTGCGCCAAATAAATCAGTGTTGCCAATACTAGAACACAAACAGAGCAGAATCAACACTACACCTGTTCTGAACTCTCGGGATTTCCTGCTAACCTTAAACAAAATTGCTAACGTTGACATTACTCTGATGCATGTTTGGCCAAGAAAGGGTTAAATTATAAACATATATAACAATAATACATAAATTTTATGTTTGGCAAATATAACAATCGATACAAGATGGTGGGGTGAAGAGCCATGTTAGATATTTAAAGATGGAGATTTTTGATTGGCGCCAAAAAAATCAGTGTTGCAAATACGGAGTATGAAACATTGACGGAAAAACACTACACCCACCCTAAATTCATGGGATGAGCTTGAGAAAATTTGCTGAGCCCTGTGGCAACTTTGGGCAAGAAAGGATTATTTTATTACTGTGAAATTACCATCAGTAATGAGTTCTCTGGAGCGTCACCTTATCCCAAAATACATGGAATCGCAGCCTGACTCGCCCACTCCTGGCAAATAGGAATGACTCATCCATGTGAATCGCGGATTCTTTTCTCATCCTTTCGTGAATACCTGGCTAATTTCTCTAGAAGAACAGAGCGAAGGATGTCCTTGACTCGGCGAAAACAATGAAACAGCTGAAAATAGTTAAACGCTTCCGTCTTGAATAGCACCCGTGGCTAAGACATCCGTGTGGAAGTTAAGTAACTGGATTAGTCTGAAAATGACAGAAACTGAGCAATATCTATGTTCTATCTTGCAATTAGTCATTTGAATAATTTTCATCTTTGCCAGTTGTTCACCTATCGACAAATTTAAATATTTTGAACTTCAATCATCGCTGTTATTATATTTCGTAAGATTTACAATTGTAACCGTTTGTATGGTCTTCTTGCGACCGAAGAACTATACTAACCTCTTCACCTCACACATAAAATATATCGCGATTTATTTATGTTTATTGAAAACAATAATGAGTGAAATTGAATTGAAATAATAACAACAATGGAAATAATAATTAATCTATTGGAATAGATGAGTTCATGATAATAATACAATATGGTTATCTATTTTTTCTCACATTTCCTTCTCTAATGTCAAAATAAAATAATTTAAAAAAATATCCAAATGCTTAGAAAAAACTACTTTTCGACTGTTGTTTTCAAATAGCATTAGCAATAAAATTCTTTACCAAACGGATGTTTCCCTTGATGATGTCACTGCTCGGAGCATTGAAATACGTTTCGAGTAACTCTTTGAATTGCAAATTAGCCACGATTTCACAGTTGTGGACTTATTCGTAACCTAGTCGAATTATTTTATGTCTGTCTCACAATTGGATTTGCAATGTTTACATGTTGTTTGCAGAGTATTTTCTTTCAAGCCTGTTACATACTAGATGCTATGCTGAATACGCTGACATTTTTTTCGAATTGTATACGCGTTCTTGACCTTTAGAATTTTTACTTCCGTCGTTGTTCCTAACTCGTATTTTTCCAATACCGAAATGGAAGAAAAACTTATCGACCAATAGAAACTGGCGTAAATCTTGGAAGTTTACATCAGGGCATTGTCGCGAAAAAATGATTTTTAAACTATTTAAATGTCTAGTATGGAAATTCGCTTGCAATTGCTCACTTGTAATGTTTGAAATGCCTAAAGCTTCTATAAAAAAATAAATACTGAACTAGGTGAACATTATTGGAACAGAATTTTAAACGAGAAACTGATTATATTTCTTAAGAGATATTAAATACCTTTTAGGCACATTTTTAAGATATGTGTTTTCGATAAAACACGTAACCAACAATTAATAAATTCGTAGTTTTTCGCTTAAACGCAATTGTAAGAAAGTAAACAAGCTATGAAGTCGGACCGAATCGAGTTTGTTTTGAATCAATTAAGATATCACGCCATAACTGAAATATATTATTGCTTTATTACTAACATCTCAACTCATTACAAATAATAAGAGGATTTTATTAGAGAAAAAAATCAATTGAAAGGATGCAATATTAATAGCCGTTTACAGTAGATACAAGATCAATTATCTGTCATCGGCCCCTTCTTTTAGAGATAATCTCTCTACAGGTCAGATGTTAACCCGGCACGGCCGAGGTCGATTTTGAATGGCATGAGAAATTCCCTTATCTCGGTGCTAGTTTGAGGATAAGGCGATTACGATAAACGACAAACAACCGTGTGCAGATTCCAATCCGTCCGAGGGCCGCGACTGAAGGAAATTCGAGACCGAACTTTTTGAACATGATAAGGAAATTGGTCATTGACGGCAATCCGCTCAATTAGGTCAAGATTTCGACGTGCCCTCCTCAAACGGAATAAATTTAAAAAAGGCCGGTTTGGGTACTGCGTTGAATAGTAATCCATCTTTGAAAACCAGCAACCTTGTGGCATTTCAGCGTTTTACCCACAGAAGACAGATTATAAGATTTTGGAAAACCATCACATCCAGGTTCTAGAACTTATAATACAATAAATTTTGTGAGATAACGTCCGTTTGGTGACGAAGGCCTGCCCACCTATCTACTAATAATTTGTCTTCATACGCTAGATTTTATTATCATCCTTTTATAGCTTAAATTGGGCGGCAACAAAGAATGGATCAGTAAATAGAATCTCCTGAAAAGTTGTATGTTTTAACTTTTCGGTGCGATTTTCTCGAAAAACCTTCAGCACATTGAAACAATTCTTTCTTGCGTTTTGTAGAGAAATAATAGACAAACAATAGTATCGTACTGTTAGTTTAAAAAACACCCTGGAGCTGAGAAATTCCAACTCTTTAATCAGATATTAGCATATCCTGAAAAAGCTGTATTCTTTTCGGTACGCTTTTCTCCAACATCTTTCATCATATCAAAACGATTCTTTTTTGCCTTTTTTAGAACATTAAGAAACAAACAATAGTATCGAGTTATTAGTTAAAATCAGCCAGAAGCTGCGATACTTGTGGAGGAATAATAGAAAAACAACATTATCGAACTATTAGATTAAAAAACAGCCAATAGCTGCGATATTCGATCACAAAATAGTATATACTGAAAAAGTTGAGTTGTTTCACATTTTGGTTTTACATTTTTTCCAACACTTCAACATATTGAAACGACTCGTTTTTCCTTTTTGTAGCGCCACAAGAACCAAACAATAGTATGGAGTAATTATTTTTTTAAACACTCAGGAACCGAGAAATTTAAGCTAGTTCAGATTTTAAGCTCGCTTCTTCTAAAAAGTTCTATTTTTCACTAAAACGTTCAACATATTAGGCATATTTTGGAGAACGTTAGCGTGAGCGGTAACGCTAAATTGATTTAAGTGTGCATACGCAGATTTAACGGAACGCTTTTTGAAATAGCGTCCTACATTATTTGCCCTAGAATAAAGAGCTTGTTACGGTGTGGGTAAAATGAACAAAATCGTTTTCTGCTGGAGATATTGTCCAATTCAAAAATATAATATTATATATGTAGAAATATAATAATAATATTTATTTATTTTATATGTGTGGTGTTTAGTGACCGTTAGTAATTGATTATTCGGGGATCGTGGGATGCGGTCTGGTGTGACGAAGGTTTAGAAAAACAATTTTTTTATCGTGCAACCGTTCGATCTTTATTGAGATCATCTTCAGGTCTCAAAGTGTTTGTTTTCTGTATAAATGTGTCATTATTGTGTGTGCCACACTCAAGATGATCTCAATAAAGATCGAAACGTTGGCACGATAAAGAAAATGTTTTCTAAACCTACGTCACACCAGACCGCATCTCACGATCTCCAAATAATCGTTTATTTTATAGTTAACATTTTACAATTCGTACAACTTTTCATGAATCCCGACTCCTGAGAATGTATATACATTTGGTGTTCCCACATTCAAATATTTACCTGTTTTATTTACATACATGCAGAGATGACAGTTAACTAGAAATACAGCACCTTATACATCTTTCCTTCAATAAAGAACAGCAATTGTGTAAAACAGACCCTTTGCCCTAACTGCCCAAATACAATTTAAAAATTAAAATCCTAAGAGATAGGTATAGTATGTGGTTTACTAACTACTAATTTCAGTTTTCCTAAAATTGATAGGCTAAGCAAACTTTTTTAAAGGGTTTTTGACACTTTTCGTCCTTAATTTTATTTAAACGGGACTTGCCCCAAATCGCCCGGTAATTAATGTGTACTGTAGTTAAAGCTTCTACAACTATCCGGTTCTCACCATTTGAAACCATGAAAACGAGTGTTGTTTTCTTTCTGTAAACAAATATTAGACGAACATTTGTACCGAGCGATTGTTTTAGAAAAACACCCCGAGCTGAGAAATATTTCTATGTTCGCAAAAGGTATAAAAATTTGTCGCAATTTTAGGTTCTGGGCAAAAATTAACGAAAGAGTATTTTAAAAACCTAGCTACGAATTTGTAGTACATAGACAACAAAAAACAAAACAAAATATTGGCTTTAATAGGCGGAATAGGTACCGGGAAATGGCAACTTTTAGCACTCTCTTAGAACAAATAAATGACCTTGAAAAATGACCGAAATACGGTAAATATTTTAATGCCTGATACTTAAAGAGAAATTGCACACTCTACTGAAAAAAATGCGTACTAGATTAAATTATATAGGGTAGAAGTGGAGTTAAAATTAAAATAAAAAAGGAAACACCTAGCCGTTGGTCCGAAAAACGCTACAATCCTAAAGGTAAAATTCGAAAGATAAAACTAATAGCACATAACATAGTGCGATTTGAATTAATGGGCGTATTAGCGTTAGGATAAAATCTGGGTTGTTAAAAAATTTTACAGCAACAACACTAAATACAGCAAAATTGTCATTAAACGAAATGTTTGCTAGAACTTTAATATTCTCATATTATTTGATACAATTTATTCTTACGCTTAAATAAATGGATGTTTTAATTAGCTCTCTTAAAAAGGAATTTGGTGATTTTACTAAATAAATGTAACCATTAGCCCAGTAAATCTTTTGATCCGCGTTTAATGCAGTTAAGCCAGCACCATTTGACCACTTTTTTCGGCTGTGCGGATTAATATTATTGAAGTAATTAATTGTTTATTTAAAATGTTTATTTAAACTTCAATTTCAAGTGATGTCCAAATTTATGATAATACAGTCACTTGATTTTATCGTATAACAGGAAATTCCAAAAAGACTGGTTGTTTTACAGGGAAAATGCTTTTTTTTCTCATGGAAGACAAACGAACTAATGATTGTACTTGTGTATATTTGACAAAAAACTAGCCAGTATACATTACATACTTATCATTTTTCGAACAGTTTATCTGTGACTGGGTGTGTTGGTGGAGATAGTAAGTCAGTAAATGACGTAGTTCTTTTGGTAAAAAAAAAGTACGTAAAGATTAACATATACTAGTCAACATCTGTCCTTAATAATCGGAAATTCTATCTGTAAAATTTCATCAGATTGAAAAGTTGCACAACACACTTAAGATGAAGAAGGAAAATGCATTAGCAATAAATACTAGGATCAAAAATAATGAAGTCCATGCGTTTTCTTACTAATATGAAGACATAAGTATTAATGTTTTCGAAAAAAAAAAATTTCATGAACTAAAGCTATGCTGTGTAAATAGGTCGCACGCTGATTCATGCAATGTTATCACTGACAGCTTTCTTTGAGAGCTCAGCTCCTACTCGTACGATATCGCATCGCATCGCGCGAAGTGTAAAGAGGTCGCACGATGATACGTAGAAAATCCTTACGTCCTTTATTATATTATAATTATATTATAAAAATACGTCCTTTATTTGAGATTTCAGCTTCTATCGGCCGGATATGTGTGTGTGCTTCCTGCCACATTTGGAGTAGACGAGTTCAAAACCAATAGACTTAATGAATTTATATGTATACGTTGTATGTTTGCATCGCTAAGATTTCTTTTGGTTTTTTAAAATTTTATTTTATCAACCACAGCCTTTAGTTTTTACTCAGTTGTATCAGGGTCTCCTAGTGTCTTTCAGATCCGAATAATTTTTTCATTATGGTTTATGAACAATAGTTTTGAATTTTTTGTGGTTTTGTCTTCTTTCTCTAATCATGTAGTATGATATGTGGTAGTACCAAGCACACCCTCCTTAAGGTTTTTGTCCATGGTTTAAAAAAAGAGAAATTGGCTGGATTTAAAAGAATGGCATCAAATTCGTACAAGTCACTATAATTGACAACTTTTATTGTTAAATTATAGTTGACCGAGGAATAGCATTGATCCGTATGTTGTACATATCGAAAAGATTCCTCAATATTGGTACACGCCATTTGGTGAAACTGCCTTTAAGTATATCTCGCTATCTCGGTTTGTTATCAGTGTTCAATTTACTCTTGAGTCGAGAAAGCAATTTAATCTTTCTGAATCCTTGAACCTGGATAAACATTTGTTTCCCAGTTGATGACAACATGATGTGTGCTCCGAGCTCCAGAGATCCATAGAGTCCCAGCACCTTGCAACAGCAGTACAAGCCTTGTTGACTGACAATTTTCAACTTTTATAGTATTCTTAGATCTCTATCTGTCTTTTCTTTTCTTTTCATTTATCATATCAGAAGATAATTTTATTTTAGTTTCAGTTACAAATTTCACGCCAAAAAATGGACTATTCGAAACCTCCCCTTATAGAAAATATTTTCATAACAAAGAATAAATGGAATAAAAAATTAAGGTTGTTAGTTGAGATAAAAAAGTCAATGGCACGAGCGGGATTCGAACCCACGATCTTCGGCTAGATACGCCGCTGCTCTACCACTTGAGCTATCGTGACCGTCGTGAGATGGGAAGTTGGTGTCCGAGTGGATCGAGGTCACGATACCTCAAGTGGTAGAGCAGCGGCGTATCTAGCCGCAGATCGTGGGTCGAATCCCGCTCGTGCCATTGACTTTTTTATCTCAACTAACAACCTTAATTAATTGTAATATATTAATTGGTCAAGCGGACCACGAAATTAGTGAATTAGTAACTAAATTTTCTTTCTTCTTCTTCAAGACCATACCTTGATCCAGAGTGTTCGTAAGTGAAAAAGTTGTCGATACTTGTAATACCGGAAACACAAATATTGCTCTTTTAACTGACAACATATAACAAGCTACAAATCGAGTTTTCGACTGGCTCACCTCAAAATGTTTTGCGATCCCCACACCCAAAACAAAAGCTGCGCCCTTCGCCACAAGAAAACCGTCCATAAGTCTAAGCATTACAATAGGAAGCACTAGAATCCCCATGTCAAACTGCGTCACATACTTAGTCTGAATTTTGACGTAGCCACGTAAAGACTGTCAAATCCAGGTGTATACAGCCTCATCAGGCTATATAAAACCCCCATACGATGGGTTAAATGTTAAAAACGCTTATGCAGCAGCAAAAGAGGTCATATTAAAAATGTTAGACCCTGTACATAACGCAGGCCTTAATTACCATCGGGACCATCCGGTCAAGTCCGGTCTAAAGTATCTACGCTACAGCTGGTGAACCCCCACTTTCGATACGATTCCCACCCGCTAAAATTCCTCTTCCTTCACGGCCAATATTTACCCACACAACAAATACAAAACAACAACTGACAGTCCTTCCCCGCTAGAATTCCCTTAATTTCTGGCACTAACCATCTACCAAGCCCAACCACATTAAAAAGCATCCATAGGGCATTAAATGCGATGTAAATGATATGTAAGTATGAATGTAATAATCCGCATCCCTCACAAAACGTCCGTAAATACAAGGAGGAATATTTCCGTTAAAAGACGAGGTGTTTGCCCGTCCGAGGGATTCTGATCATGCGTGAGCTCTTCTTTTCCCATATACATAACAAAACAATAGTTGGGCACCCAGCCTAAATGACCCTTAGTGGTTGAAGGCAAAAAAAATATTTCTGCCCCAGGATCAGATTTTCCGTAGTTGTAATTCACCTGTTTTTCGATTGAGAATCCTTCAATTTTATACACCATGATGTATTTCATAAGGTAGATATTCAAATTAATATTTGTACACATTATCAGGATCACATCTTAGGAAACTAAAGAAGGATGGGGTCAGTTAATCTCATATATTTCTTTATGTAAGTAAACTCCAACTTTAAATTGCATAGTCTACTTTCAGAATCATCGAAATATGTAAATTTGTTTTGTTTTGTAATTAGACGATGCAGTCTCCGCCCTAAGATGACATATTCGCAACTCCACTTACATATCATGGATCAACGCCAGCTAAACGTGTGCACTTGTTGCCAGCCGGCTGTACCTTCACGGCATCCGGGGTTCATTATTCGGACAGAGATTCAGGACAGGGACGGAAACCCCCCCCCCTCTATTAAACGTCTATTCATCAGTTCATTTCAACAAATATTTTCTAATCAACCTCTTCGAATATCATTTATAACAAGTTTTCTCAAAATATGTTCAACACTGATTAATCACTTTGTAGAATAACCCTGATAGGAATCGTTATCAGTTGACCCTTTGTATACCAAACTGCACTTTCCAAACTATGTGCTTCATAGTCAGTTTCAGAAAAACATTTGGAAGAATCGTGAAGGGACATAACAAGGGACCACTGAATATGGCCAATGGAAAAAGTGATGATAGACTGATCAGTATGATCAGAGACGACCAAGTTACGGAAATATAATTATTATCATAAAAACCTTCATTGTGTCATAATAATAACTTACAACAAACAAGATGTTGGGCCTCATGCTTTCACTAAACAAGTGTGACCCTAAAAAAAGACGTTAAGCACAACTAACGTCATATACAGAATAAAGGAACTGGTTGAGTAATGCCAGCTGAAAACAAGTAAAGGTGTACTGCAAAGAAAGAGTCCTTGGCCATGACTTCTACTTGTAAGTTGTATATACTTTCGGCAATTAAAAGTGTGTTGTTGAAACATCCAATAATCCATGGATACTCGAAACATTTAAAACAATAGTATTTTCTTAGTTTTAGCACTGCTATGTTTTCGGGCCGGATACACAATTTTTTGGATGACCATTTCCGCGTCACGGATTCGCGTTACCGGAGACTGCTAGGGTTTAGGTAGGTTAAGTGGCATTAGGGTTAGGTTAGAGGACGGTCGGGTGAGGTTAAGAAGGGTTAAGGCAAGTTAGCATAGGTTTGATTAGGCAGGACGGTTAGGTTAAGGACACGTTAGATTAGGATAAATAGCGATACAGGAATGTTCGTTTGGAAATGGTTGGGGCGGGTTCGGTTAGAAAGAACAGGTTAGGTTAAGTACGGTTAGAGACGGGTTAGGTTAGATTACTTTATGGATAGGTACGAAGAAAGTTATGAGAGGTAGAGATGAAGGCCTGCGAGTAGATAAACGCATGTTGACTAGTACTTGTTCACTTATTGGGTCCGTCTGTACACCCGGGATTTTGAATTACTCAAGCTCGTTTCGCTATCTTCAGTGCGAAATTCAAAAACTCGCGAGTGAAGAAGTACCCAATAAGTGATGCAAGGTCGGTTCAACCTAGGCTATGTAGTAGCTGAAAAACGATGATACTACTCACAAACTGTTTGAGTTAAAATATGTCAGAGTTTGAGTTAAAACAGTTTGTGAGTAGAACAGTAGTTTTTCAGATGATTAAGTGATGTACTTACTCCAACTGAAATATTTCATTGGGTAAGGTAATGTTAGGGTAGGGTTATTAAGGTTAGGTACGGGTTGTTTGGTTAGGTTCGCCCGGTTCTTATGCCGAGTTAGGCACGGAGTAGATTAGAATAAGAATAGGGATAACATATGCATAATTCAATGTTTCTCCGTGAAGTGGTTCCCACTTTGAACTTAGGGGTATGTGAAGGGGTTGCTCCAAAAGATGAAGAATATATCCAAGTTTAAGTTGTAGGTGTAATGGAAGAACGGTTCAAAAATGAGACTGATCATTACCACTCTCTCTTTCCCATTAACCCTTCATTCCACCATAGGTCCAATTCCTCATTAGTTACCTCCCAGTAAGCAAATCTCCTCGTTTTAATCTTATTACCATAAACATCCACCGAAATCATTCTGAAACACTTTCCCTAACTACCTACTTCCCAATCCACGGTTATCATTATCGTAGTATCGTTCATAAAACCCATTCCCAAACCTCAAAACCTAAATCATATCGCCTCATTAGTTTGTTTCCATTACTTGACAAAATCCTTTAAGAAATACCAAGGACCCATTCTTGGAAGCTCTAACGACATTTTAGTCATCAATTCGCGTTCAGGCGACATCACTATACCATTCATCAGGATGGTGCACATCGTATCCTCCCTTGAATGGAAGAAATGTTTCTCGGGTACTTTCACTGGCATCCTTGCTTGCTCTGGAAACATACTTAACTTAAAAAGCATTTACATAGTTACCTTATTACCTCACCCCAAAATCCTATCTCTTCGAAAGTACGAAACGTAACATCCTTCTACATCATCTAATATGCAGATGTAGAGGTTCAGCAATGCATCATCCTTGTCACATGCAGTACTTCTCCCGCCTATGATACCGCCATTATTTCATTAGAGCTTTCAGAGGTCTAAGGCTGCCTGTACCTATGTCCGTTTCCGGACTTACATAGGATGGTTGTGCAACCATATACCCCTGAAGGCCCAACCCTCACGTCACCAGGCGTTAGCCACGGCTCCAGCCGTGCCCAGGAAGTACCATGGGGAGGTGCCTGGTCGGGATACGACGTGAGGGTCTCACCTTACTATAAACTTACGTGCTACTGAGGGGGTGCCCAATCTCCCCGTACACTGAACCTCGCCCAGGAGAGAAAGAGAGTGGGCACCCCTCGTACATACTACTACTATATATACAATAAACTACATACATATTTACAATATGTTAATATACAATTAAATTTAATATGTCGCTAATGTATTTTTCATTTGTTTTGATTGCGCTGACACTTAGATTGACACTTACACGAACACTTACACTGACACTTTTTTATTAATCACTGTTGGGTGGTGTTGGCCATCCTTTTGTTGTCATCACCTGATACACGAAGGTTTTGGTGGCCGCAAAACCTTCCTTTGACATGATCGCACTGGATATGGCTCAGACGTCACAATCTATGGAGCACGTTTCCCTTAACCACCTACTTCTTGAAGCTGAATGAGCCGGGCACTCCGAAAAAGTGTGGTCTGGTGTCTCTTCAGAACCATCAGAGCACTGAGGGCATTCCGCCGTGTTCCGCATACCGAATTTACACAAATACGTCCCAAAATCACCATGCCCCGTGAACATTTTGGCCATATAATGGTCTGTTTTGACATATTTACGTTTTAGTCTGTCACTTATAGAAGGCATAAGCTGATGGGTACGACGGCCTTTGTCGGTTTCATCCTATCGGCTCTATCACCGCGTAATTGTGTCCAAATGAATTCTATTGATAATGTCTTTCTTTTCCGCCGGTTTCATTCCTTGCGTTTCTTCATAGATTCCTCGCCGTTTTTCAACTTCTAATATAATTGGGATTTCACCGGCAAATACACAGAGATCTTCCGTAGGAGCAGTACGATATGCTCTGGTGATTTTTAGTAGTAATTTTCGCTGCGCAGTTTCTAACGTTCTTCGTTGGGCTGATGTTACTGCACTCGCCCAGATTGGGCATGCATACAAGATGACTGACTTATAGACGGCCATGGCAATTGTTTTTCTTTGACGAAATCTTATGCCCCATGATGCCTGTCAATGCATTCATACAGTAGATGGTTGTTGATATTCTATCTTTTACTGCCTCAATATGTTTCTTGAAGCTCATGCCTGCTCCTATGTTAAGTCCCAGGTACTTGGCTTCTCGGCAGTACTTAACTGTTTTATCTCCATCTATTTCATTAGACCCAGACCCTGTGACCTTCAGAAACATCTCTCCTATTTGGAAGTATGGTTTAAGAAATGGAGGATCAGATTCAACAAAACTAAATCCCTGCAAATAATTTTCACCCTTCGCCGATCACCTCTCCTCGATCTACTACAAATTTGTTCATCTCCCAGCAACCAACGCCGTCCGCTATTTCGAACTTTACATCGACAAAAGACTTCCTTCGAACTCCCACAGTCCACTTAAAAGTATAAAATTCAACAAACTATATAACTTTCAATTAATTAAGGATTTTAGTTGAGATAAAAACCTTAATTAATTGAAAGATATTAATTGGTCAATCGGACCACGAAAATTAGTGGATTTAATAAGTTAAAATAAAGTATATCTTCACTAAAGCTCTCCGTGGCCATTTCATTTGTCGCCGAGAATCAAACAGATTACACGACATTTGAAAAATGGCAAAATAAAAGGAAAATTCAAAAGGTGGGGGTGAGATGAGACGTTAGTGTCCGAGTGGATCGAAGTCACGATAGCTCAAGTGGTAGAGTAGCGGCGTATCTAGCCGAAGGTCGTGGGTTCGAATCCCGCTCGTGACACTGACTTTTTTATCTCAACTAAAAACCTTAATCAATTGAAAGATATTAATTGGTCAAACGGATTACGAAAACTAGTGAATTAAACCATATAACTACTAAACTAATAAAATACTGAAAAGGCAATGTGTCAACACATCAAAACTCTCACTGCAAAATACACATCGAAATGTCGGATTCAACCGAGCGCTCCAACCTCCACAAAATCGAATTCAAAATCCTTCGCACTGCTATTCAAGCTTTCAATTCAAGCTTTCAACCTGGTATCTAACCTGGATCCACATAAACCTCCAAATCCCATTTGTTCTCCAAAACCAAATGAAGTCGATACAAACGCAGCCTTAATCTCTGAACACTCATCCCAAGACCCCATTGCCCGACGTTTATCTCCCGAAAATCTTGTGACGCCAAAAGCCCCAATTGCATTGCGAAAGCACATAGTAGATTACTTCTCCACTCTTGTAATATAAAGTGGGTATAAAACCAGGCAATATTTATGCGGGTACTATGAAACGGCGGATATTGTGAGAATACAAATCTGACAAACAAATGGAAGAAATAGCAGCCAAAGCAATAAAGGCGAGTCGTCATGCAAGGAAGAGAACGTTCACGGAGAACAGGATGAACCAGATGATTGATTCTATGATTGGTATAGTGATTACATTGAAGAAATGACTTAAAAAATAAGGTAGTAAATTATATAAATAAAATAAATAAAGTAGCCTGAAATGTTGGGTTTATCTCAACGACCCGGGATTTATTTCTAGATATTCTTTGCGTGTTTTTTCCCACGTCTAGTGATCAGATTTCCAAATTTTCGGCGTAAAATTAATCAAAAATCTGTGCAGAATAAAATAGTACCAAATCGTGGTTCTCTTGAGAAATTTAATGCTTATGCTAAAAAATCTTGGTTAATTTTTTTCTAGATTAGTTGAGTAGATTTAGAGAAATTCAAGGGTGAATTGAAATTTACAATAAATTTGAAATTTGTGGTCAGAGTCAACTTGCACGAGTTTAAATTATCAGAATGACGTCCGACATCAACAGCCTAATGGTTACCTCTGCCAGCAAAATCTATTCTACACTAATTGAACGAAACAGTTAATAATTGTCAATTGTCACAAATCAAGTCGAGTCTTGGAAATCGAAAATTTTGATTGTGCGAAGTGTACTTATGTAATCGCTTTTGTTTAAAGGACCATAAATAGTACAAAGTATTTTGGCTTGTCATAACGTATCGTTCAATCATAAATACCAATTATATAAAACAACATTTTATTACAATTTTGGCCTCACTTGTTGATATTATTTACTTTCCACGACCATTTTTACAATTGGATGTAGTCTTGATGAGCCCTAAATTAATGATTTGCGGTTTGTTATTAGGTTTTAGGATAATTAATATACAAAAATCATCTCTTGATTGACATATTATATATATATATATATATATATATATATATATAATTGATAAAATCTTAGTAATACCCGGTTGATTTATGTATATTTGGTCTAAAAAACTTATACAATTTTTGACTGTTCTGCCAAGGGGTGTGGCTTGTTAAACAAAAAAATGTGTCGTGCTTTTTGTTTGATGATTGTCTTCATCAATGAATTTTTAGAGAATGAGAATGACTTACGTTTAGTCGGTCGGCTGGAATGTTACTAAGGCTAGATAGTTGCCGGGGAAGAGAGTCTCCCGCAGTACCCCCACCCAGGGTCGGCTAACAAAAGTTATAAAACAGTCAGTATCCGGTTAATTTGTCGGACAGGAAGCTGGCTAATAAGCCCCTATTCCCACACTAGAAAGGATTTTTTGTAAATATATTGAATTCCTCTTTTAGAAAATCATTGCTTTGTCTGGATTATCCCAGGCGTCAGAACTGGATGACAAAGGGACGGATGCTTGGTCCTGCATCATTTTTCACGGAATCGTACGGACCTGGGCCGGCAGGAGAAACGGGCCTTTACAAACAGTGACTAACCAAGGAGTGACACGTATTTCGATGGAACTTTCTTTGTACTAAGCTGGAATGTAGCATTGACGAACGTACGGATGCAATTCAAAATATGCCTCTTACCTCTTCATATTGAAATTAATAGTTAAATCACTCTAGGAGCAGTTGGGAACAGATTACGCCTTAACCAGAAAAAAAGTTATTTTATACTAAAAATAAGGCAGACTACAAATTATGTATCGACGCCCATAAGTTATCGTTTGTATATCATCATTACGTACCCATCGGGTGGCTGCTATATGCAATTTTGACATGGTGAACGAAGTAACAATATAGGTTAAAATATTTTTATGTCAAGAAACAAAACTGATATTCCTTTTTAAGACCCTAAAAAAGGAATACAATTTTTTGGGAAAATCAAAAAATATGTTTCTTCTCCAATTTTTCGTCTCCCCGGTGTCTTTAATTTTTTCAGAACCCATAAATATACTAACAACTTTTAAATGATCTAATGAATACTTTACTGGGGTTTAGAGCTTAATACACCGCACAAAATGGATTAAATTTGGCCTTCTAAACATACATTAGAATTGGAGATGTAAGTTATAAAGTTTTAGTTTTTGTTGATTTCATCCTCATTTACCCCACCATGGCATAGATCTAAAGGTTTTTGGTATAGGCTAAAAGAGATATTCAATCTTCCAACGGTTGTAATAACGTCCTAAAGGGGTTACGATTTTTTGTAACACCATGACATCGGAGACAAAACAAATTGCCCCGACAAAAAAGGATCAAAATCGGCTACCAAAACTAAGAGGAACTTGAACGATTCGCATCAGAAAGCATAGGAAGTCAAAGGAAAAGAAGAGAGAAGAAATAAAACGAAAATGAAAATTCCTGTTGATACTTCAGATAATCTTCGGAAGCTATCAAAGATGATTTCAATCTTTTTAAAAATATTTCTAGTACTCGGATTCAATTGTTGAAAAAACAACAACAACAAAAAACTGTCAGATGCAGAAAAGACTGATAATCGCTTTAAGCAGATCTTTTTTCTTTTCAGTCTTGTCTGTCCGTTAATATTCCATACGATACCCAAACCACGGAGTTTACTGGGAGGGTTTGGATCGGCTCTGTTATTTACTTACATTATGAATATCCGATTACTTTGTGTTTTGTAATGAAAGTGTCTTTACTGGGTACAGTTGACGAACTCTCAGTAACGGTGTTTCTTCCTAAGTTTTGTTAAATGGAAGGTTATGTTAATGCCTAACGTCTAGATATTTTATGATTACTTAAAGACTGACCATATTTTTGTTTGAGAAACAAACCCATTTTGTTTTCCTGTTGATGTCTGATGTCCTTGTCGCGTAAAAGAGACCGAACGTCCCCTCAAAGCGACTTAGAGAGTAACATGGAAAGAAATGGAATCGAGTCACAAATGCATCTCCCGCTGTATGTCAAAGGAATCGTGCCACTGTTTTTGTGATCCTATGCTGTGGATCGTAAATTACTATACAAATGCTGGATGCCCCAACGGACCCAAAGTATCAGACTAAACTATGATGGATAGCATAGATCTATATCATGCTGCTTCATACGTATTTCTATATTTCTGTAGATTGTACACTTATGGACAGAAACCCTTCTCAAGCAAAGCTTGTTATCAAATTATGGACAAAACAAGACACTGAATGACTTCAGACGTTTGAGGACACCTCGTAAAACGCTTAATCGATTAACAACACCTAAATTGACTTAAAAAACGACCAGGGATCCTTCTTATCACATCAAATATAGTAAGGAGCAACACCGATTTAAATTATAGATTTACATACAAAATGCAGCAGCTTTTACGTTTGACCAATTAATATCTTTCAATTGATTAAGGTTTCTAGTTGAGATAAAAAGTCAGTGTCACGAGCGGGATTCGAACCCACGATCTTCGGCTAGATACGCCGCTGCTCTACCACTTGAGCAATCGTGAATATGGCAAAAAGAAGGGAAAATTCAAAAAGGTGGGGTTGAGATGGGAAGTTAGTGTCCGAGTGGATCGAGGTCACGATAGCTCAAGTGGTAGAAAAGTTGGAAAAAATTGTCCCGGTTGCTCTGAACTGTCCGCATTCACTCGCTTATCTTTCCGGCTTTGCGAGTTCAACAAACCTCTAAGGCGTTGAGCTATTTAATTCAAATTTACCCACTATTAAACAAATTGTTTCTTGCGACTATTAAGGACTTAATTGTCGAGAAATCGTGGAAAATATCATTACATTTTCAATTAATAAAATTTGACTCTTGATTCATGATGCTGTATTCGAGTGTTCCATAAACATCGGCCACATCCTAAATCCTAATTTTCTGAAGTTTGACACTAAGTCTAAGATATGTCAATGAGAAAACATCCTGGGGCCTGTTAGAGTCACGTAAATGACCTAGGAGCCTCAATCTCACTATGTAAAACATCTCTCAATCTTTACTTAAATATCATACTGTCTTTCTCAAAAACCAATTTTACATAAAAATTTTTTAATAGAACGGGGATTCGTCAAATGTTCCAAAAGATAAGGGTGGAATATATCTTTCACATATTTTATGGAGTAGATGGCACCTCTGGTAAACTTCTACTTCAAAATGCTGTTTTTATTATAAATGGAGTGCCACAAGGATCATGCTTAGTTCCTATGTTATTTTCAATGACTTTAAGTCCGTTCTACTACACCATTTTTGCCGTCGATAATCTAAAAATGTATATCTTTTTAAAATTATACTTTCCTTCGCAGCAATCTTTTGGTAAGCTGTCTTACTTTAAATATAAATAAATGCTCAGTTCTTTAAAATCGTTAATCTATTACTATTATCCATGATTATATTCTCAATAATACCAAAAAAAAAATAGTAAAGACCTGTGTTAAAGACGTGGTTAGTAGATTTGATAGGAGGTGTCTTTAAATTCTTTTATTTTCAAAATTTACTAGAATAATTTATTTTCGATTCCTTTTCCATTCATTTCTAGGACTGTCTGTTTCCCTTTATAACCGTTGGCTGTTAGATTTGTACTAAATTGTGATGAGTTCAGTTTCAGTGTTATGTAAACTGGTATGGTAATGTTGAGACTGAGTCGGTCTTCAAGGAAATTGGAGAAGTTCTGTAAAAACATAAATATGTTAATCTGTAGACAAATTTAAGGTTGCTTTGCCCTGATGATGACTTTAAAATAAATCGAAAGCTTGGCAGTAGCAACTAAATTGCTTTCTTTTTGAATTTTGCGTTTTATTTATTTATTTATTTAAATTCTGATATTTTAAAATGTTATCAATTATAACAAATAAAAATGTTTTATTGTTTAAAAAAATAAAAAATATTAACAAATAAAAAAGATAAAAAATAAAAACAGGTATGTATCTGGCAAATTTTAACCTTTATGGTTGCCTACAACAATGAAAATCGTTAAAGCCCGGAAAAAACCCCGAAGGAACTTCGGAACTATGAGCCTATAAGCTTAGAAAAATAATTGATACACGCCCTAAGAAGATTCTTGGAACAGAAGGTGAATGCCTGAATAGTTCGGATTCAGAGTCATGCAGCCTGATAAGACTTTTACTTGCAACTTCCTTATTCAATAATAATGTCTCATACTTGAAAAACCGACATTGTAGTCAACATTGAAAATGGAAGACTGGCCATAGCGCAACGGCCGTGGTATCATTGCGGTTGCTATTAGCCCCTACGCTATTCTTTATCTGCCTAAACGACTTCCCTAACATAGCTTACCTAAATTTAGCATATTTGACGACGTTGCTGTTTACATCCTCCCGGCCGGTTAGTGATAAGAAAAATTACACTAAATGAAGGGGACCCTGAACATGGACGTTAGGGTTGAGCGTATTGTCGTGCTTTCGATTTCCCTCGAAGTATTGACGTCTGTTCACGGTACATCCTAAGTTTTGTTTCTTTTTTTTTATTACTTTAATGTTGAATAATATGGAGAATATGGTTGGTTGTTAAGACCTCCTATGTGACAAAAATTATAATAATATAATGGGAAATGAATTTTTTACCATAATATCAATTGTTGTCAGATTGTTGCAAATTAATATATTCTTGTTACATTTCTAGTTTTAAAATATTTCAACTGAAAAATTTTCACTACACTCGTGTTTTGTGAACAACGACAGTCTTTAATAACTAAATAGCTTTTTAATCGGATATTAGAATATTACAAATAAAATTAATAAAGGAAGTCATGTCAGAAGAGCTGATTGTGAAAAGTAAAAACAATTATCTCAGCGGCTTTTTCGTGTAAATATAAAATTTTGAATCTTCACACATCACTTTTGGACCTGATATTTACAATGAAAGTTAACTGATAAACAGGTTTAAACTAGTGATCTCAAAAGTTAAGAAAACACAGAATTGCTGATTCCAAGTCTGGCTGTTATGATCAGCCTTGTATGACGCAATAATAGCTTCAATAAATTTAAAAATATTTGTTTTACTTTACTTTACTTTTTTATGGAAGAAGTCTTTTTAAATATTTTTATATATTATTTTTTATTATTATATTTTTTGTCTTAAAGAAAAAAACATGCACGTAAAAATATTATTTTTGAGTTATTATTTCTTAAACCATGCTTTTCAAACGTACATAATATAGTTTATAAGTTAGTAATTGCAAATAAAAAACGCATTAATTTTGACTTAGGGTGTTAGTCATAAAAAATCAATATCCTCTTGTTAAAATAGCAAGTCTCCAATTGTGTACCTTTGAAGAACGTGTGCTTAAAACTTTCGTGCAAGTTCGAATATAGTAAAATCAAATAAATTCTGCAGATCGGCGGGACGGCGTTCCAGTTCATCGGTTCACCTGCAAAGGATGACATTTTAATGATGGATGGGATAAAATATGGCGATGGTTTAAAAAATCTATGTCAAATTCTGAGCCGATAGAGTCAGGGGTAGAGCCAATGCCTTTGCATTTCTTGAAAATGATGCAACATCCAAAATCTCCTGGCCCTCATTGCCCTCGTGAGCATGATCGCCCATATTACGTATATTACACGCTGCATCAACCAGGAAGAATATAAAACGGCGATTGACAAAAGCAACGCCATCGATAACACTTTGAAATAAATCATTTTTTAAATATTTTATTAGGAGAAGATTTTAATTTAAATTTATAATTTTATCGTGTAGTTTTGTCGATTCGCCGATATCCGGACGTCAGTCCTGTTTCTAATCTGAACCGGGACTGACGAAGGATATTCGGCTTGTGTTTTCAATTCATAAGATTAACGGACCTTGGCCAATCCGTCGATAAAGACAAAACAGTGGATTACCTTATCTTTCCGAAAAAGATTCCTTCTCAATTTTTACGAAATATAACTGAACGTGCATTCAACGAAATTTGCTTCTTTTATATTGATTTATCTCGACAACAGAGAATTGTAACACACGAGCAAATATGTTTTAAAATTTTGTTTATTATGCTAGGATAAAATGATATTTTTTAAACGGAATTTTAGCATATTTAAAATATTGTAAAATTTTTCTGTGTGGTCTGGAAGGTTGTGAACATGTAATTTGGTCGTTGACGGTCATTGTGGTACGCCTCACTAGGTTGGTCTATCAGACGCGAAAAGAAAAATTCATTAATTGCTAAAAACGTTTTATAAAATTTGGCAAACTCAATACAAAGATAGATTGCTTTGAAAAATATTCAATAATATTTTACATTAAATTTGGTTGGTCTATCAGACGGGAAAGATTACAAACAACTAAATATTCATACACAAGTTAATATTGAAACAAATTCGTATATACGAACTAATGGGTTCATCCAAACATTCTCTCCTCAGAATCCTGACCTTCACTCAAGAATACTTAGATCCATTGTCAACGTTTTATGTTTCAATCGCATCAACCACAACGACCAAAATGTTCCCTTGATAAAAAAATCGTCAACACGACACCTATGCTACTCTTTCGTTTCGAAACCTGCAGCACTATTTCACGCTTTTAGAATTTTGAAGTTAATCACTATTGACAATATTGATGTACATAGGCACTGACACTGAGACGACTGACGTTGAATCCACATACGCGCCCAAAACGGCCCAAACTATTCAAAATCCACTCACGACTGTTGAATAAATGATTCAATTTATCACTACTCAACAAAAATCTTACAAATTCTTACTAAAACCAATATGGAATGGTTATCAAAGAAATTGCAAGATCCAGTAACAAAAGAAGTCTCTCAAAGAGTGCAGAGAGTGAGAGTGATTATCAATAATAAATGATTTAAGATGGCTGTTTATTTGTCTATTTTATCTATGAGTGATCTATGAAATTTATCAATAAAAAATCCTCCAATATAACAAAACATATAAATTCAAAACTTGAATTTATTGTAGGTTAAATATAAATTTTGAGTCTTGGTGTCCTTAGGTCCATCACTTGTTCCATCTTATCAGCAATATGGTGAACCTATTGTGACAAAAAAGCAACAACTTGTATTTTTATTTTATTATTATAAAATAATTTTAAAATTATAAGTGGACAAAAGAAATTTTAACTGTGACATTCGTCAAAGAATGATCAATAAAACACATAAAATTATTTTCCTAAGAAAATTTTTTTTCCGTACTTAATTTTATACAGTAACTGTGACATTCGTCAAAGAATGATCAATAAAACACATAAAATTATTTTCCTAAGAAAATTTTTTTCCGTACTTAATTTTATACAAAAAGCTTCTCGTGTTAAATTGGAAATTACTAATAAAAAACACAAACTTTTACTTTTAAGATGAGACAAGCTGACTGGACGAACCTGATTATAGAACTGATTATTGCCAGAAATTAGTATGTTGATAAACTACAAACATTTCCCAATTGATATGGTTTAATTTATGATTAAAACTACAGCATTAATTGGATTTAGGATGATAGGGAAAGTAAATAAACGAAAACAAGAAGGATTTCTGTTTCAGCAAACTAATCCTATTAGGAATCAGCTCCATGTTAAACATGTCAAATGAAACATAACAAATGTGCCTACAGTTCTTCGAACTGTGTAAACAAGCGGCCTAAAGCGCACAGGTCACAAAAACTGCCAAAGGAACGGACTTAAATTTTTAAGGGCTAAGCGAGATGGTGTTAAGTCAATGAATGAGAGTCAAAGCGGACCAATGTTTGAACGCGATGTGGGATTTACTAACCTTCAATGCCAAACAGCGTTCTATTGCGACCAACGATTTTATTACTCTTCTCTACCCTTTCTGTTGGTCTACCTGGAAATAATTATAAATATTATAAAGTTGAGAATACGTTTACAGTTTATTCTGGTGGCGTTAATTTTAAACATTTTCCAATGGCCAACTTCATCGTCAGTCAACATGAAGTATGAGATTTATTTCAAAATAAGTATTTTATTAATCAGCCTTTGTTCCAGGCCAATAAACATTTTGTGATGTAGTGAATTCCAAATACACCTTCATAATTTATTTAAGTTCGTATTTTGCTACTTTGTTCCCACAAGCCTGGGAATTCGTCCAACTTTTTCTCTTTATTCTTATTATTGCTCTATTATTTCGATTTTTCATATTTGTATTAGGTGATTTATTTCCACTTATTCCAGTATATGTTAACTACAAACCTTTATTAATACAAATTTGGCCGGATGCGTAAAAATTTCTGTGACCTTATTTTTAATAAATCTTAGAGGACCCACGTACCCTCACTCACTCACTCCCCCTCTCATTCTCTCTTTCTCTCTCACTCTCTCTCTCTCTCTCTTCCTCTTTCTCTCTCTCTCTCTCTATCTATTTATCTGTCTATCTATCTCAAAAAAACGTAAAAAGCACGAAGAAACAATCTTTACGTTGAAAAGCTTTTTATTTAGACACATTTTCTCCGTCTATCTCTATCTCTAAGTTTCTCTTTCACTCTCTCCTCCCTCGCCCTCTCTCTCTCTTTCTTTCTCTCTCTAATTTGTATCACTTTTCACTTCACCACAAAGAAATGAAAAACGCAAAAGTTAGATTTAGAAACGTCAGGCAATCTAAAAATGATATTTAATCAAGAACCATAAAATCGCTCAAGAGAGCAGACAATTTGATAAAATTTCATATACGCTCTGCAAATTAATTTTGATGGCTATTTCCGCACCGTCCTGCAATTCTAAAACCCCTGGTCCCACCCTCTTTTGGCAGATCTAGTATATTCCCCTTGTTTTAGCACGAAGATACTAGTGATCAAAAAAATTATACGGGTATTTCCTATTTTAGGTTGCGATTGCGAACATTTTTACTGGTTTGCTTCTTAATTGTCCTGAGTGCTGTGTCCATAAACAATTTGTTGAGTGACTGTCAAATGAGTTACCGCAAGGCCTCTTCGATTGATAACTTGTTTGTTTTATCTAATAGTTTCAGGCAAAAAAGTATACATTTTTATAGATCATTTTTATTATGAAGGCCGCTTTCGATAGAGCTGATAGGAGAGGTTTGATATTGAAATGAAGCAATTTTGGTTGCTCAATGAAGTTTCCCAACATTGTGAAGACACTTTCTTCAGTATCTGCATCTTGTGTGAGGCCGCAGATGAGGGTTTCAGAGTTTTATGTCCAGAACGGTGACAGACAGGGCTGCCTACTAAGTCCTCTTTTATTCGCTCTTTCATTGACGAACTTCAGTCAGTCTTAGAACGTGGTATTAGAATTCAAAAAAGGCTGATTAAATTACTCCTATATGCCGAGAATATTGTTATTATGTCGGATAAGTCTGTGGGCCTTCAAATAAATGTCAAATTGTTTGAGTCGTACTGCCAACAATGGAATTTGCCCGACAATGGTGCTCAGGAAAATTGAGTTCTTCAGAGCGTTGGTCATTTCAGGGAAAGCAGTTCCAGGTGGTAAATGAATAATATATTCTGGAGTGACTCTCACTCCAGCACTTAGTTGGACTAAACATCTTGCTCTGAAAGCATCCAAGGCAAAAATGGCTATAAAACAAACTTGATTTTGTTGTTGTTTGTCACTAATGTTAAATGATGTCGTGCCAATCAAAGAGAAATTAAATTTATTCGATGCTGTTTGTCTTCCCATCCTTTGTTATGGCTGACAGGTTTGGAGATGGCAGCGGTTGGAGTCAATTGGAAAAGTGGTTAGAGCAGCGGCGTATTGAGCCGAACGTCGTGGGTTCGAATCCTACATGTGACACAAATTATTCATTTCGAAAAAATTGTGTATAATTAATTGAGTATATGTATAATTAAGAATGACTGATAAAAAAGAATAAACGTTGGCATTAACCTAGAATCAGACTTGTAGATCGTACAAGTCCCGCTAATGTAGTACAATCCTTAATAAATGTGCTTCTATATAAAGCCGCGATTTGCTTACAATTGGAACAAACATGGAGTCGAAATGAGAAGTTTTTGGCATGAGCGAAGTCAATGTAGCTCAAGTTTTTGGAGCGATATAAAGGCCTAATTGAATATATGTATAATTAATAATAACTTGTTAAAAAAATAATAAAATTTGGTATCAATTCAAAAAGTTCAGCGTTTTTTTTTATCCGGAAACTATTTTCTCTGCCTTCAGCTACTCCTGTTTATTGCACTTGGAAATCTGTCGTGAACTCTTTGCTCGTCTCTTAAATTTCACTTTGATTTTGTTTTCAGATCTCTTTGTTCTACTGTGGATACATCTATAATTGCTATAGCAGAGAGTAAGTTATCATGGCGGAATATTTTTAACGATTATAATTTCGACTTTTCTCCTTCTTGGTAAAATTCTTCATAGTGGAAAAACTAACTTCATTGGTTGTTGCTAAAAATATGTCTCTATAATAGAAACAAATTCTAATTTAAAGGTTAGAGAACTCTATTGACTGAATAAGCTAAAATGTGAAGTATTGCATATGAACTCGGCCCCATGGTTCATTGGGGGGGAGGGGAGGTAGGGGCTTTGCTCCCTTTGTATTTCGGAAGTTGAGATGGGAAGTTATTGTCCGAGTGGATCGAAGTCACGATAGGTCGAGTGGTAGAGCAGCGGTGTATCTAGCCGAAGGTCGTGGAGTTCGAATCCCGCTTGTGACACTTATTTATCTCAACCAAAACCTAAATTAATTGAAAATAATTTATTTGGTCAAGCGGACCACGAACCTAATAAAATGTTATTAAATAGTTTGAAAGCTGAATTCATTTAGCCTGTATAATGTATGTTTGTCTTCAGACAACAAATAATTTAATATGCCGTTAATTCACTATTTGGAAATGTTTTCGTGAACGGGGAATTTTTTTCAGTCCTCCGTGGAAATCAACAAACTGAAACGTGATAAAACACGGTTCCCACACAAGCAGAACAGCATTGGTTATTTAGCTTCGAACAAACATGTAAATTGTAATTGTAAGGAGGTGCTTTGACAATTTGTCTGAAGACTTTTGGTTGTTAGGACTGGATACGCTAGATATTGGATGGCTGAATCCCATGGATCTACTTCATATGGATAAATTCGTCTCACTAATGTTTTGTATAAAGTTAAGTGAGTTTCGGGAATCAAAAAAGTTTTCTGTCGTATTCGTCTTGTGTTAAGTTGTCACATAAGTTTTTGTGGAGATACCATGTCAATCTGTAATCTAGGTAAATAATTATGACTTCAGTTAAAGCCGATATCTCCTTATTGTTGATGTTTAGCGTTTACTCTTGTCCTCCACTTTATCTACCAGCAGACTTTGAAAAGCTCAAGCTTTTAGAAGACAGAGTTGCGGTGTTATCCGTGTATGAGGTAATGATGATGTTGGTATATACATATATGCTTCTTTGTGAGACGCCTGCTTGTATCGTTCCGAGTACTCGTTGCGGTACCTCACTCTGAAGGTCAGTTAAATAGCATCCTAGGTATGTTAATGAGGAGCAAGTAGATAGTGTTTAAGTTTATAGAGGATTCCTTGGTGGATATATTCGAAAGCCTGGGCCACATCCAGGAATGCATCTCTTCAATATTCTTTGTTCTCTAAAGCTATTTTAAATTCTAAAAATTAGGCTATAATTTTCTTTCACGCTTAAAATTATAAAAATCCTGATTTACAATTACGACTTAGCTAAGTTGGCAAAGCTAGTTGACTTTCCTCTTAACTTAAAACAAAAACTAATACGAAAATATGCTTGTAGGCACTAACCTGCGAACGGGAAGTCACTGACGAACTCTTCGACGTAATCGGGAGGACTGGAAGATATCTGAACGTTAGCGCCTGTGGGCGAAGGGTAGACGAGCAGCAGCAGCTCCTCCTCGGTTTCTGTCTCCATGTCCCTCGACCTCCTCTTCATCAGATTGCAGTATTCCTGTCCGACGATGCTTGTTACAAAGTGCAAAATGAACGGCAAAGGCGGCACGATGCCGCCATCGGATTTTGTGATGTTTTACCTTATATAGGATGTCACATTGTAAAAGTAAACAAAATTATATATCCGAACAATAATTGTTAATTCTGACTGTCTACACCCTGTATAAAAGTAACATTACANTATATAAAATATATCCAGGCTAAGTTGTGTGGACATTCATCAAAACATAAAGAAGCAATTTTAATGAAAAAACGTGCTGTGCTTACTTTATGGTGAGCATTTTGTACATTTAAGCATGTTTACCATTTATTTTATCTCACATACTAAGACAGTAGTGTGCGATTAGATCATGGTGAATCGTACCTTACTAATATTACTTTGAATCGTCAACAGTTCCATTATTAAAAGTCATCAGAGTTTATTATTGCTTAAGACGTTTTTCTTTCCCGCCTCATCACTGATTGTTGAATTCAAAAATGAAGAAAACTCTTTCCCATCCTCAAGTCATACTTTTGAGTAAAGGTCAGATCTTCTCACTACCCTTCATACAAAATGAACCTTGCCGTTCAGCAAGGTCTGCCAGTATTCTTAGTCTTACCACATCCATTCCTATCCCGTCGTCATCATCCTAACATACGCTGATAAGGTATAAAATTTTATAACCCAACCCATCCCTGCTGGCTAAACAACTTCAAAAATCTTTACAAAATCTCGACACTGCTACCTCTTTCTGTCATCACTAAGCGTTTTACTACTGACACATTTAAAAGTCTATCTCTTCAGCTCTTGTATACCTCATTACCACTTCAGTCCTCCCCAACAAAGGCAAGTTTTACCAACCATCATCCTTTATAGAGCTGCGTCCCAACGCCATGGAGGTTGTCCATGTCTAAAAACTGTTGTCTATGTTCATCCAACACCTAAATTTAACAAACCACACCACCGAATTCCTACTGCGGAGGGAGGGTCCTGGTATCGTGAATAGGCGACTACACTCACATGTCCACCTCATTTCTGTTGCCTGGTCATCACGTCCAGTATTATTAGTTAAATCTTTCTTGTCTAGCTGTGGCCAATAAGTATTACTGGCAGTTGTCGGTCCTATTGCTTGGTATGATTCTACCCCAATCCATCCCTGCTGGTCAAGCAACTTCAAGAATCCTTATACGATCGCCATCCTCTCTACCCACTGAACCTTTTACCCCTTCCGACGTCAAATACAAAATTGAATCTACCCTATACCAAGCTCCTAGATTTGTCCTCATTATTCCTTCAAAACGTCGTAAAATTAGAAAAGGCTAATAGTTTTTCTAACGACCGTTAATGCGACATACCTCTCATTTCCCGACGCCTTGGGGGACTTCCTAACCACCGAATCCTTAAATCCAACAAACCACACATTCATATTTTTACCGTCTTATTTAGTGTCAATACTTGTTTGACAGACTCCTTGAAAAACATCATTGGAGCAAACTCCCGATCCTCAAATCTTGAGAATATACTACTGGAACGACTGTTGTTACATTGTTTATTCAATACTGTTTTATTTGTTTTATGGAGTGTGTAAGGTGTAGCTACTAACCAACCATTTCTTATCAACGGATTGGTTTTCGGACCAATCACCCAGTACACTTGAACATTCTCCAGGAGAATTAGGATTTATCTACATAAATTTACCTATATTCAGCATCAAACGAAAGGGAGATTAAGTCTACAAAAAACAGATCAAAGTTTTCATGTTGTCATACCTAATCCGAACCTAATTTTGATCGGCGATGTGGCAATCATTTTGGTCATTTATTTCGTACTAGCAGATACCAAACTCTCTAAAAATTCTATGATTTTGAAAATAATAACAAATAGATAAAGCTTATAAGAGAATAAAAATAAATAAAGCTCGGTACAAAATTAGAGGAAAACCCAGCATAAACCCGTCCAATTGGTCAAAGGCAACAGCATCTTATGTTTCAAGAAGGGGCCTTACATATGGTTCACTGATTGAATAAAAGGGAGTATGGTTTAATGGAAGGAATTACATCCTAGAAATACCCCTCGGACTGATTTTACCTCTCTTGCAAGCTGAAGTACTTGTTATCCAACTCTGTGCACAAGATTAGATTGAAGAAAATGGAGGGTACACGGATCTACAACTTTCCGACAATCAGGCTGCTATGTAAGCATTAAGTGCGTATGCTTTTAGCTCCAAACTAGCCTGAGAGTGCCTAAATTACCCAATAACCCTAGGAGAACACCACAAGGTTACCCTAAGGTGGGTTCTGGGACATAAAGGTATAAAAGGAAGCGAACAGTCTGACCAACTAGACGAATGAGAGAAGCACTCTCACCTATGGGTCCGTAACCACAAGTAGGCACCCCACAAAGTTTGTTAAATGTGGAGCTGGGAAATTGGCTTGAGAAAGAAAAGCTCCAGCACTGGACAAATGTATGAGGTACAAGGATAAACCAGAGGACGCCCTTGACCACTGAGTTACCAGGTGTATTTCTCAATTAATTAGGACTGTTTCTTCACTTCTGCGTCATTGCAATTTTTGGCTGATCCGAATTTCTACTAATCCGAACAGGGTTCGGTCCAATTAGTTCTGAATCAGCAATAGGGTAATTGATTAGCTAATATTTATATAATAAGACTAGAAAAATGTAGTTTAAGTTGAAGAAGCTGTCTTTCTAATTGCCTTCCTTGAAGTCTTCTATTGTGAAATACGACCGGTTATTTACTCAAGAATTCAATAAAGATCGCTTATAATTTAAAAAAAGAGAAATCATCGCAATTGCGCTGTAATTAATATTTAGACAACTAATATTATATCTGTGCGAGACGATGAAATTGAATTGGTGACGGACATTCGACAGAACAAGCTGATATTTTACTATTAAGTAAAAAATGACTTTACGAAGATTTGATCATATCAACAATACGAACTCAAGGATATTGTCCGGATCAAGTTGCGATTATTCTTAAATAAAGGTCACTATTTTTCGTGGTCCTCTTGACCAATTAATTTAAATAAAGGATTAAATCCCAACTGAAACTACAATAAATAAACGTTTTTAACATGCAAACGGGCATAGGAAAAGTGTCATACGTCGCTGTCGGAACATGGGGACTGTATTGGCTGCAAGGCCTGATACCAGGGAGCTTCGACCAACCAGGGCTCAGGGCTTTCCGTGCCAGCCGAAGATTTCATGCACACCAGTTTCTGCACCATTTCACCACATCCGTCCATTTTTGTCGATCCGAATATCATCCCGTACTAGGCAAAAGTTGTCACCGTATTCGTGGCTGCCGATTCGACCCTTCGGCGTTCTCACAATGAAATGATGGCAGTGCCCCGCAGTCTAAGAGTTTGGTATTTAAAGGTCACCCTTGATGCGGCACTGACCTTTAACAAATTTATTCGTTACTATCTATTAAATTGTAAGGTCTCATTATCTCTTCGTATACACTAATAGTCTTTAGGCGATAAACAATTCGCATTGAAACTAACGACGTAGGTTCCTTATTGATGGCTAACTAGCACTTCTTTTATATATAATAAAATAAACAGGTTTTTGAAGAGTTGGATGTTTGAGGTTAATTTTGCTTTATTCAATGGCAAAGTAAGACTTTGGACATTTGACGTACTAAGTGTTGAACGTGATAAAACACAAAATAATCTTAATAATAATTAGACAAACAATTGAAGTCATATTTGTTAGTTAAAGCTGATTATTCCTTACAAAAGTAAACAAACATCAAGAGAAAAGAGGAGTGCAAGCAGTAAACGGATTAGGAACATCACTGTCAAGTTTATCGGGTTTTCTATTTCAATTGCAACTATATAATCATGATTATACAGCCAGGAAATCTGCAAAATTTGATTTGATGACTTTAGTAGAGTGATCGACTCGTTAGACATTTACTCTGTCGGGGGAGACTTTTTGTCGCTCATACCTGGGATGTCGTCGTAAGTTCAACCACCGTTTCAATCGTCTTTCCAGACAGATTCATATGGGATGGAATAATGGATTAAGGCGAAAAGATAATTTGGAATGTCATTTAAAGGCTTTGGATTAGAAGAACGATTTTATATTATAAATAAAAATAGGTCCATAATAACTATGTGTTTGGACCAATCACCTACAGTGACTTCTCTTTTATCCTGGTAGTTCTGTTTGAACTGGTTTGAAATGAAGTTTTATATATATATTCAGTTTCCAAAAAGCAAGACTAAGTCGACAAAGAAGATAGCAAAGAAAAAAGCCTGCAAGTATTGACATTACTTTTATTTCTTCCACATATTCTATCGCTATTTTCCTTGCATTTATTTTCTAACAGTTCATGTGGTGTGTTTTGGTATAGTTCTGTTTATAAATTCAAGGTGACGTAATTATACCTCATTATTTAAACTTGGGCATACATTGGAATCCCGATAATCCTTAAGTCCGCCTTATCTGGTCACGTTTCGGGGGCCTAATAGGCCTAGGGAAAATCTACGTATGATTTCAACTATCTTCCAAACTGAAGTCGATGCAATTCAATTCTGCACTCATTCCGAGTCATGCAGCTATTTAATCATTAAATGGGTATGGCTTTTAGCTCCAAATTAGTCTGAGAGTGCACAAATTACTTAATGAACCTACGAACACAACAAGTTTACATTAAGGTCGGTTCTGGGGCATTCAGTTTTATAAGGAAAAGAACAGCTGATAACTCGACAAAGAGGGGCTTCTTACCTATAGAACCACAACTCCAGAAAGTGTGTTAAATCTGGAGTTGGAAAAATGGCTTGAGAAAGGAAAGCTGAAGTACAGGACAAATCATCAGGAACGGACTTTCATATACACTGATAGATCAAACGGGAGTATGTGTAGGATTAATGGGGTGTACGAAAAATAAAATAGGTTACAATAGTTTATTAAGGAGAGGAAAAGATTTGGAACGAAA
Organism: Cimex lectularius; assembly: GCF_000648675.2. Classification (NCBI taxonomy): domain Eukaryota; kingdom Metazoa; phylum Arthropoda; class Insecta; order Hemiptera; family Cimicidae; genus Cimex; species Cimex lectularius. Next base: position 695,399 of record NW_019392750.1, on the reverse strand, counting down.
ATGTATTTCTTTGGAAAGACGGAATACGATAGGTCCACAATTCGCCGGATTCCTTCCTGGACATCCGGGACTCTCCCATCTTATTAAACGGTGTTCCACAAGGCATTTTCCTAGGCCCTATCCTCTACTCAATTTATACAGATGGTAAAACTATCCCTTCCCCTTATTCTGATTCTGCCATTTCCAGAAGCCTTCAAACTCAAGGAAATCCTTTCTGGAAAAAAGGTAAAAAGTGGAAGAAGACAAAAGTAAATATTTAACCTTTTCACTTCAATGAATCAGCTCTTCTCAACATGAACATTCTTCTTCCCTATGAAGATAATGTGCTCCATAACACAAAAATCAGACCTTAAATGGATTTTTTTTCTTTTCATGGAATATGATAAATAAATTGAACGAGTAGAACGTTTCTTTTATGAAAATATGACAAAGGATAAACTTTGTAGCATTAGCGATTATGACATCATATAATCAATTGATACCTATCAGTAAATAGCCACGTTAAATCCTTTTTTAAGAAAGATATCTACTCACAGTAAGTTGTTTTCCAACGATCCGGATTTCGAGCCCTTAGCTCATCATCAGGTTGATGGATTTCTACAACCACGTCTCTCGACATGAATTGCAAAACTGAACCCGCCGATACCCCGTCCAACGCGACGTTCCAATGAAAGCTGATTTTTTAATGGCGCTTAATTTGAACGTGCGAAAAGTGGGAATTTATGACACACGTAAATATTATAACGGTAAATACTGTAAGAAATTAATTATAAATTAATGATTAAAGATAAAAGATTTAAAAAATGGAATAATACCTTAATATTATTAAATTATTATAAAAATAATAACAATTAAAATAATTAATTTAATTATTTGGACGTTTAATATTATTTACGTACGTATTTAAAATGGGAGGTACATCAAAATTTATTATATGATTAATGCATTTATCTCCATGTTCAATTTTACATTTTTTAATTTCAAATTTCTCAAACCGATCTAGTTCTATCCCTTTGTTGAAACTATGTAACACTGTTGTATTTAAATTTGAATTGAAATTATATTTTGTTTCTTTTTGATGGTCCTTAAATTCCGAAAATTTGCTCGATTTAGGCAAGTGTTCTTTTACTCTCGTTTTTATTTCTCTACCGCTTTGTCCTATATATTTAACATCACAGTCATTACAATTAATTTGGTAAACCCGCTTTTCTCATTGAAACGTCGTGTTGGCGGTGGTATCGGCGGGTTCAGTTTTGCAATTCATGTCGAGAGACGTGGTTTAGAAATCCTTCAACCTGATGATGAGCTAAGGGCTCGAAATCCGGAAAACAACTTACTGTGAGTAGGAACTATTTTTTTTAAAAAAGGATTGAACACCGCACTCACTCCATCTTTCATCATTTCTATAGCCATGTTATTTTATAAAATTATAGCGAGTAGTAAAAAATATTTTAGTTGTATGTATTAAAAAAGCGAATATAAAATAAGCTGGATTAAATTATTATTCCGTGAAACTCGACGTTTATGGAACCTACATACTTTATAGCATCCATATATAGATTAAAAAGTTAATATAATCCCACAATTGATATAAAAGAAACGATGGCTGTCTTGTTTCTCATCGTTTCACCAATATTAAATGCCCAATACTTACCTATTTTAGTGCATTGCATCAAATTTTCAAGACATTTCGATAGTGAAGCGTTAGGTTAGGATTGAAAAGCACATTTATTGTGGATAAATTAAAATTGGGGATGAATCAATTACGCTACTGTGATCAAATATTTTGATAGTTGAAACCTTTTTTCCTATGAAATGTTAGAAATAAAATGGACTGAATCATTTTTACTATCTTATGTACTAACCATAAAAATGTAATCTTACAGATTGGACGTCTGGCTGAATCAGCTTCTCCAATGTTTTGCTTGGAAATAAAAGCTTTATTAAGGGCTGACTGCGTTTCCTTCCGGTCTGGGCTATTCCTCTCCTTGCCAAGCTTTTGATCGAGTTTGGCACTTGCTTGCTGTTCATATTCCACGGAATTCCCTCCACCTAATATCTTACACTTCATAGCTACCTCTCTGGTCAACTGGTATTTTACCATGCTGGAGTTGCTCAAGATGGCGTTCTGGTCCCACAGCTTACATCCCATCTTCAAAAAACACCACTCTGACCTTGCATACGTTAAAGCCTCTCGAGAAAGAAGAAAAAATTGGATACATCTAGACAGGCTAGTTGCTGCTTCTCCGGGTTTGTACATATACCTCCAGAGTATGCAGTTCTAGTCACCAGTCCTGCTATCACACTAGTTACAGCACCTAACTTTAGTAGTTCTGTCGTTAGGTTTTGTGATAGCCGTTTAATGAACTTTTCACCTCTGTTGTGGGATACAATCCCATTGAAAAGAAGACTTAACCCATCGTCTGATTAATACGTTTTTGTCAATTTGGTATGCCGCACAAGGGTTCATGGGCGGCATATACCCTCATTGTAATTTCCTTGGCCGAGTTATCGCCCTTCTCTTTGCCCCTCTGCCCCGTGTGCCCTGGTACTCAAACAAGAGTGATTTCGATGTTTTCCCCAATGACTGACGAGTCCTTGATGAGGTAGTTGCCATTAGTGCATCCTGAGTGTCTGAGTAGATGGCTACTATGTTCTTGACAAACCAAGCCTTTTAATCTCCCCGACATAGTGTTCGATAGCTACAGCCACCAGAAAAATGTGGCATATTGCGTAACGCCTATAACAATTCTAGCCCTTGGTTTATTGTCCTAGTTACCACCTCAACCCACTGGCGGTCATACATCCTGTTTACCAATTGTGGTAACTAGGTTCACTTTCTGAGTGTCTGATCTATCAGTTATTTTGATTTTCAAATTCTTTCAAATCTGAATTTTGGGATCATGGCATCCAATGATTGCTCCTCTTTTATTCGAAGAGGCTATTAGATTAGCCTGTGAGTATTAATTCTAGCCTCTCCAAGGATAAAAATATGTAAAGGTGGTAGATTCGAGAGGACTTCTAAGGCAGTACTGGGGTTTTCATGGATATGATAAAATACACTCCATTGGTTTCCATACAAGTATGCCAAGCAGGAGTTTTAAACTAGCAACGTACTGCTGAAACTATTGTGCTGAATACTAGAATTTTCAAATTTAAGCAACGGGTCCTGGAAACATGTAGGATTAAAGTGCACGCAGGCGTAGAAGGGAATGGAAGTAGCTGACCGAAGTCCAAAAAATCATTCAACTTATCACTCATTTCGCGTATTGAAAGGGACACCGAGGAAAACCACACCAAATAACGGAATCATAAGTGGCAGAAGACAGCAAATGGAAGCTACAGCAAAAAGTATTTCCATACCGTAAATGCCATACTAATAAAGTAGAAGGGGGATGAGTTACAACCCATGCCTTCCCTGCAGTTTAGAGTTTTAGAAATTATCGTCATTAAAATTCGCCTTCATAATAAAACCGTCGCGATTGCTGTTTGCTACAAGCCTCCTAACTTCAAACTGAATGTAAGCTTATTGGAACAATTTATCAAAATAAATAACTCATCATGGGAGAACTTAATGCCAAGTATGAAACGTAGGATTGGGTTCAATAAAATGAAACTGGTAACAAGCCGTATGGTCTCCCCCTCAAAAACAATGTTGAATTCTTAACATCACATTCAGCAACGATTTCCCACTTGCTGGTAGAGAGCAACATATTTTGGGTTTTTTCGTTGCTAAAAACATAGCTGTCAGAACAAGACCTATAAGTCTGACAGCCCTCAGCCAGATCACAACCAGATGCTTTTAAAGGATTTTGCAGCACGATTAAATTCAGTAATGCGAAAATTTCGGGACAACCTGAATCACCACATCTAACTGCCTCCAGATATTGCCAGTATTGAAAAGCAAACCGTTTTCAGCAATATAATCATGAATTGGGCTGAAGTAAGTATACCTACGAATATATTCTCAGTCAATAAAATGCATCTCCTCTCTGGCATTGCCAAGATCATTAGATTTAAAAACACAGTGCGGAAGCGATATCAAAAACATACGACTCCACATTTTAAGATGCCCCTGACTGTACACAAAAACATTGCTCCAATAATGTTAAAGCTATCCTGGGCTGCCTATATGTCAGCACTTAGGCTTGAAAACAGATCTCTATGGAAAGCTGTCTACCAATTTAGAACACAAAACGAGACAAACCGCATACCCATTACTTTAAATGGAATCATTGGCGCAACAGACACTGAGAAAGCCGGAGTGATGGTAGTTTCCTCAAATAAGCGTATGAGATAACAAAAGGCTCTGGTACAGCTTCTCACGACCTGCATCTACAGCACACCGTTGCCCAGTACATCAAGAATACCCCTATCAAGACTGTCTCCTTGCATCACCAAGTGAAGTGGCCAGGGTCAGAAAAGCAAAAATTAATTAAAAGGCTTGGGACCAAGATGGTGCTTCTAATATAACTTTCAAGTAACTTCCGCACAAAGCTTTACTACTAACAACTTACATTTTCAACGAAATCCTGTTATTTAAGTACTTTTCAACGAAATATTTCGAAAGTCCTATTCATAAAGAAAGGGGGAGACACCATGTCATCCCATCAAGCTACAGGCCAATCAGTCTACTGAGTAACATTAACATAATACACGCAGCATAATACGCTTGGAAGATCGTACTACTAAATCCTTAATAAAGAAGAGGAACAATTTGGATTCCGACGTGAACTAAGCACGCAGGTAGAGTTCAAAAAGATGCACACTGGGATGGCTCTATTAGATCTCGAAAAGGCTTTTAACACTGTTTGGCACGAAGGAACCATTGGCTAATAAAATATAACTTGCCTGCTTTTCAAATTGACGTTATTCACTCGTTCCTAAAAAACCGAAACTTTCTTGTCACATATGCCCTCTGACCCTCAAAATCATGGCCAGGGTCCCCAAGGATCAATCCGTATCTTATAATTGATATGGGGTTGGGGCTCTGGTACAAAGACCAATAGACCAACGTGAAAACTCAGTGGGAAATGAAACACTTAATATTTAAATGTCCAGTGTTTCAGAGGAAAAGATACCTACATCTGAAGTCTGTCCATCTGGAGGACAGCCAGACATAGAGAAAAGTAGTTAGGACTCGTATTTGCCACCTTCGGACTTTTATTTGATAACAATACTAAAAACTGTATTTTAAAGTGTAAGTAGTTGGACGGAAATTTCTCTTTGACGACAAGGTTAACTTTTTTTTTCATCATAGAGAAATTGCTTTCAAAATTGAAGTAATAATAACAAATAACGTACTTTTGTGATCAATCAAATAATCTTATATAGCAAGATAATATTCTCTTGCTTATTTAAAATTTGTCTATTTTTTTTTCTTGGGCTCTGTAGCACAAGTACTGTACTCTGTAGCAACTACCTCAAAATTTGTTCACAGCAGTGTAAAATTAGAAATAAATAAAACAAAAACGAAGCGGTTAAATTAAAATAAAATTTATTTTCCTTACAATGCACAAAACGGTAAATGTAACATAAAGCAATAAACGAACATGCAATACATAAAGCATTTACAAACAATAACAAACATGTAAACTAAAAAAAATATGAACAGGTTTTTGCCAAATGTTATCATTTTGTATCGCATAGATAGAAATAAAAATGAATCAATAAGCGGGTAAAATTAAATAAGGAACCGGCGTAAGAAAATAATCAAGTTTCAGTCACCTGGCTTAGAGGTCGAATTCTTTCGTGGATGCTGTGCTCGGCTTGGGTTGCGGAAGGTGGCGGATGATCTGGGGTCGGTGGCTGTTGATAATTCGTCGGGCTCAGAGGACAGGAGGACTTCTTCACATCGTTGTCGCCGTTTAACTTTCTCCTATCAAGGACGAAATCCGATGAGGGCTTGAAAGCGGGGACGAAGCCGGCCGGGCTCGCCTCGATGATGTGCAGCTGGTCCATGTTCGACACGGATGTCGTTTCGACTTTCTTGAACGGCAGGTCGCCCCTCGAGAGGATTACGGCTGGGTCGTAGTTCTCGTAGCTCTTGTCGTTCTGCAGCCGCCTCAGCTTCCTTTTGGGGTTGGTCGTCCGGAAGGGGATGTTTTCGTAAACGGATGTGATAGCGATCGGCTGGAATTTGGGGTCGTCTTCCGTGTTGAACTCCTCGCCCATAATCGTATACCTCAATTTCATATCGACGTACTGGTCCGCGGACTTTCCCCTCCTCAACATCTCCCTGTGGGGCTTGATGTTGCCGACGTTGATGTCGTCTAGGTCGCCGTGGCTTCGGACGCCGCTTCTGGCCAGAAATAAGTACTCGTAAGCGCCCATCGAACTCGGCGTAGGGTGAGTCGGGGAGACAGACAGATTTCTACGAGGAGGCTTCTTCGGCGGCGTCGGCTGAAAATGAAACCAAAATCATAAAATCAATGACATTGTCTCGACCCTTGTCAACCTACATGATTTTATTGGAATACGGAAATAATCAAATCAAAAAGTCTTCATGCTTAGGAAAGACCGAGCACAAATAAGCGTTGTTTTTTCCATATAAAATTCGTATTTAGGTGCTTTAACGTCGTTAACCGAAACCAAATCGCATTTTTTTTAAGAACAAATATTTTTGACCTGCAATACAAGACACTGCAAGTGTCTTCGTTCTTGTAAAAAATAAATATTTCCATAACCTAAATAGATTTTAATTGAATTTACTAACTCTTTATACTAACCCTATACATTACTCGTCATGTTCCCCATCCGAATGCCTCCGATTTTATTTTCGAAAATACATTTTTTTAGAGAGAAACTAAGTTAATGGTGGTTTTTGGCACCCTAAATAACCCTTGAAAAAGAAAATCTTACGGGAATAAAACTTTATCTAGTTTTTCGCCTTCCAAATGTCGTAAATACATTTTATAGTGAGAAACAAGGTTGATAGTGGTTTTTGGCACTTTAAAAACCACTGAAAGAAAGAAAGATTTTGTTTGATTTTTTTGGAATAAAAATCTTTGAGAAATGTTTAAAATTTTCCAAGTGCCTCATTGCGTTTTCGAAAATCGCCAAAATGTTGATAATTTTAAAACTATTTATTCAACTGAAGAGTAGGAGGAAATTTAACAGAGAATCTTATAAATTACTTATAATTGCATAAACTTGGCCTCTATACATAATTTAGAACTGGAGATAAATATAGATATTCGTTTACTGTACACCACAAACCCTGATGACAAAATTTTGGGTAAAAATAAAATAATACTTTCTCAAAATTGTTCACCTTCCGAATCCCACCGATTTTATCGAAAATACATTTTTTTCAGCGAGAAGCCAAGTTGATAGTGGCTGTTGGCAGGCAAAAAATCCGTTTTTTTCGATGCAACACATTTTAGCAGAGATAATAGGATTAACACAAGGATCGTGAATACCCCTTGGAGGATTTCAAATGCAATAAAAGAAAATTTAATAAACTGTCATGTGCAGGAATTTTCGAGGACAGTTCATGAGCAGGTCCTTAAAAGGATCCAACTAGTCCAAAACAAAAATAAGCAATTCTGGTACTGACTCAAGTCTGCTGGATCAAAAAAACAATAATAATAGTGAATAATTTTAATTTTGTGGAAAGTTGATTTTCCGGCCAATGGGAGATTGGGCAAATTGGAGTATGCATGTTTATGTAATATTACAAAATCTACTCGAGAGATCCAGTTTGTATAACCGCATTTAATATCTAATGGCAAGTTGATGATTGCAGTGTCGGCGGATGGATAATCAAAGTGGCAGAATTCACAGAATGAAGCTGTAATGAATGATCGAGTTAGGGCTACATAATATTCTAGTAATGCAAATAGTCACACCAGCATTTCGCGTCTTTCTTTGTTTCTTTGTTATAATTATTACATTGCAATAATTATAACAATTATAAAATGGCTTTGAATATTGACGGCGATCACTCTAACTGGTATAATATTATGGAGGGGAAAATTTCAAGCCGATTTGTTTCATGTTTTATTGACATTGTAAAATATTTTACCGAACATGGAGCTTGTTTCGGCTATTGCCGAAGAAAAAATAATAATAAAGAAAAAAAAATATAATGAAATGAAAGTAAACGAATTCAAATAAAATAAAAAAAAGGTGAAATTAAGCAATAATCTGAACGTAAAGTAATCCGGAATCTTCGCAAGGAACCAAATAGTCACAATGAAGAGCAAAAGTAAAAAGATATTTAGCACCAGTCACGAGTCGCCCTCGTCGGAAGAACCGGCTTCCGCGTCGAGCTCGAGCGGGCCTCTGCCAGAAAGAACGTGTTTTGCAAATCGTGATGGTCTCCCGTCAGTCTTCTCGGCCCCTTTTTGTGACCAATGATGGCTATTTGCACGGACTCGTTTGATAAAGAAATGAAGTGAAAATAAAACTTATGGTTAGCGGAGGAAATCGTAAGAGTCGAGAGAAACGTAAGAGTGTACAGCCTTCTCTCATGCCTGGAGAGCAACAACTGGATTAACCGAGACCCCCCTCTTTAAGATCAACGGTTACCTTTAACTGTGATTCAAAATCAAATTACTTACTGGCGTATACAAAGCTAGTGGTGTTGAAATTGGAAATAAAAGAGAATTGACCTTATGCTCTTATTTGCGGACGTTTCAGTGATTTTGGCTTATTCCTGACAAGATGCACAAAATAAGCTAAATACCCTGTCAATGCAAGGTAAATGATCTCAACGTCAATACTGATAAAAGCATGGAATTAGTTTTCCGTAAGGAAGTTCGACTATAGAATCTGTAAAATCTTAGGTTTATCTGGGAGTCCCCTTTAACGCCTCTGGGAAATTCTCTCTTGCTGTGATCGTTTTATTTCAAAAACAAATTTGGCATCGCCCTACAGATAATTGAAAGTATTCCTCACTAAGTTTGTCAAAAATCTACTGTTTTGGACATTCTACTCCAAATTATTTTGTGAGATTAGATTCAAACTTAAAGAGTATTAAATTATCCATATTTAAAAGTGTTATAGAAATTTGGGCTGCAAGTATCCATACTGCCCGAACACAGATTCCATGTGTTGACTGCACAAATTCCATTCTATTATTACAGAATTGGACAATTAATGTTAATCTGCTTTTGTCTTCTATTGGCGAGGAAATTTTTTGACATAATATTCCGTATCTTTAAATCTTTAGTTAGAAAATACTCAAATCGTATTTTGTCACTGAATATTCATTTAGCGCTCAATTCGAATTAATATCCTGATATCAGAATGATGTAACAACCTGGGTCGAGGCCTGAGATTAATCAGCCAGATTAAAATATGCTACGTAAATAATATAGCCATCTATAAAAGGATACACCTTATGCAGACAAAGGTTGCTCGATGTGTCCCACATAAGTACAACAGAGAAATAAAAATACTTTTAAAAAAATTCCGAAACCAGAGCCTATTCACAATATGTAGCGGACAACGTTTTCGATACTTTGGAGTGTAGAATCACCAAAAAAAGTTTGATCCAAATTCGTGACCCACCAACCTGGTCGACCAGGTACCTTGTAACTTGTACCTTGTAAGAGTAACAGACTCAATTGCTGTGAGAACCTTTTTCATTGCGCCGAAATCTTGGCACTACGATATTCAAATAATATTGAAAAATCTGTATTTTAAAAAAAAAAAAAAAAAAAAAAAAAANAGGGGGGGGGGTTGGATGAAGACTTGTCCCTAATGGATTGCAAGGCACTACAACAATCACAAAATATTATATTATTTTTTTGGTACGATTTAATCTCATTTAATGCTCGTAGGATAGCCATTAATTTTCCGCTGAAAAAGTGACGGCAGTCTAAACTTTGTGGTTGTTGATGAATGAATCTAACATTTTGGATCCGTCAGTATGTACCGTTACCGAGGTTGTTGTTTTTATTTAGAATTTCTAAGTATCTTTATTTCAGTTCAAAATGACTGGTTTTTTTTTGAAAAATTTAATAAATTCAAGATAAAATTGACATTTGATAGTAACCAAGGAGTATGTTTTAGAATACTTTTATAGGTGGGAGCCTTTACGTCGTGATAAACTTGTGAGCCCTTTAATAGAAAGGAATTTGAATCATGAATGCTTTCATATAAAGGCGAGGTTGAATTTTGCTATTAAAAAGAGTATGCTTGGAATTGGTTTTGATTTTTGTGAACATCGAAACTACGAGACATTGCCTTCTCCTAGTTAGATACATTCCTCAGTGTCGGCTAATAAGCTAACAATCGGACTGGATTTAAAGGCTGTAGTGCGAATCCTTAATGTCCTATAGTTTACAGGGTCTAATTTTTGTACGGTTGACTTACTCGCCGAATCGCTGTGGCTCCATAATCAAGTCTTGACCGTATTAGCCATTTATAAAACTGTAACATAGTGCTTCCGTCTGTTCCCCCCGGTTTGTGTTGCTTAGAATTAGAATAGTAGTCAGTCTGGTTCGTACAGATCGATCTTAATTACTTAATGTAAGGTTCCCATGTTAATTTTTTGTCAAAAACCGCCCCTAATGATTTATCTGTGGATGCTGAATTTATTCGGTAGTTTTTGTATAACCGTTTGGGCTCGTGACCATTTCTTTTCGTATTAAAACTGGTCACATGTGATTTTTCAGGAGAAATTTTAAAACCGTCATCTTCAATCCATTTTTCAAATGTGTTTAAAGATTCTTGAAGTGCGTTTGTGTAATATCAATAGATTTGTGAGACGTGAAAAAGGCTGGGACATCCACATACAACGCGTATTTAACAATACCTGGGGCGAATATGTCGTTGATTGCTATGGTAATAAGTTAGGACTGAGCGCACATCCCTAACGGATGACGTTAACTAAACGATATAGGCTGGAAAAATGATTTCCAATCCTAGCACGAAATGTTCTGTCATTCATCTTTAACGAAATGAAGCATATGTCCTTCAATACCCCATAATTTTAGTTTATTTAAGATTCCTCTTCTCCAAGTAGTCTCGTATGCTGCTTTTTCCAAGTCTAAAAACAACGAAGGCCACTACAATTATTTCCTTTTTTTTAAAGGCTTCCAAAATTTCAGTCTATAAAGTTGTAATATACTCTATGCAGGAACGCCCTTTCCTTGACACAGACTGTTGTGGTGCAAGGAGATTGTGCAATTCTAGATAACACATAAGACGTCTGTTTATCATTCTCTCGAGCAATTTACAAATACAACTTGTTAATGAAATAGGCCGGTAGATGTGGGGCAAAGTTTTACTTTACCAGGTTTTAGAATCGTGATTATCTTGGTTTCCCCCATCTTTTTCGCGAAATATTCTATTATAAAGTTTTAATAAGCGTGGTTTAAAGGACGGAGTTCGGGTTTTAAGTATGTCAAGTCCACGGGAGGATCCTTTCACTCGTTCAAGAGTGTTATCCACCAGCAAATCGTACATGGTAAAAGTCAAATTTAATGTAATTTCATCAATTGGAGGGTGAGGAATAAAAAATTGAAAATACGTTACAGTTGGGACTTTTTGGTTATCGTACGTCTTGTCAATTCTGTAGACATCAGTTACAAATTGATTTAATAGTTCAGCTTCTATTTCTGATTCGGAAACTTTACTCAATTCTGGGGCACAAATAACTCCTTTACAATTTAATGACTTGTGCCCCTCGAGGATTACCGAGGTGGTACTTTTTAAAAAGATAGTTCCTACTCACAGTAAGTTGTTTTCAACGATCCGGATTTCGAGCTTTTAGCTCATCATCAACCTGATCTCGCTGAAAACAACTTACTGTGAGTAGGAACTATAGGATCGTTGAAAATAACTTAATGTGAGTAGGAACTATCTTTTTAAAAGTATTGAACACCGCACTCAATCCACCATTCATCATTTCTACCGAGGTGGTATGCAAAATTGTATGCGCAAGTAGGCGCTTTGTTTTTTATTGGTGCTCTCAATCAAAATTGTTCCGTTTCCAAGTTTTTTCATAGATTTCTGCGTTCCCGCAACCGATATTATTGACCACTTAACTATGAAAGGGGAGATTTTGGCTAAATTTTGCTTTGGGTCAGTGGGACTCATTACAAGAAATAATGGCATTGAATTAATTGTGGGCTGTGTTACTTGAGAAGATTCCGAAACTAAATTTTCTATATACAGGAAATAAAAGAAAGAAGAAAAAAGAAAAATAACTTGAAAAACTGATAAATACCTATTTGTACGATTATAAACACGAGAGCTGTTGTTTACTATTAACTAAGATTAGATCTACAGAATGTTACAAAAACCAAAAGACGCTTCCGGTAAAGTCGGTAGTGGTTCATAGAACATTTTATGGATTTTGATTTGATCACATCTTCTCACTCGAAATCCTACTGTATTTTTTATAGTGATTCCTTTTTATGGGCTGTAAAGGGTAAATAAAACATCGCAATTTTTCCCCTCATTGAAAACTGTTGTTTATCCTACTTTACTGGAAAAATCTGTTGGTTTTTGTCATTTTCATTGCTTAATCTCAAACAAACGCATACACTGATTTGGTCTAGTAGTAAGTATCGTTTAGTTTTTGTAACTTTCATTTTTCTTAACCTCATTTAATACCTTACTGTACATTATTTTATATATCCTACGTAAATCGATGATATTATATTCTTTAAATTTTTTAAAAATAGGTGTAGCCGCCCAAAAAAGCTATTTTTTGTTTGCTATCAAAAATCATATTTATTTATTTATAAATATATTTTAAAAAATTTATCGGGCCTTAGGGCCAAAAAATCCCAAAATATTTATTTTTTATTTGGTATCAAAAATCATATTTAAGGGTTTTAAAGGGTGCTTAAGACGAATCCGATTTTTTTTTTTTTTTGTAGAAAAATGTTATTTCGGTCTGGAAGAATCTTTTGGTTTTGTAAAATTGTCATGGTTTAATCTCATTTAATACCTTCTTGCATATATCTTATTTGATTTGTTTACTATGAATATTCATATTTAAGGAATATATCTTGTTATTTAATACGATCCTGATATTATTTTTAAGCCCAGTTGAAAATATATGGACTGATAATTATAATTTTCCTGAAAGACATGCACTTTTTTTCTTAACTCTTGTTGGCAAGAACGCTCAGACCAGTATAATATTTTTTACGAAGTATGGCCACAAAACGTTTGTTATAAATTATAAATAGTGATCCATACCCTCAAACTTTGTCAATCGAAATACCTTAAAAAACACTCGTTTATTGATTATTTATGATAGCGAGAAATATAAATGATGTGTTATCACCTAGTGTTAAAATTTAAAACTTGATTCAGAAATGATTTCACATCAGAGAGAATTATTAATATTGTTAAAAGCCACAGTTCATGGCCTAAGAATCTGTAACACCTTTGTCGTTCCAAAAGATAATCTCAAAAGTAAAAAACAAAACTAAACCTAAACAAGTACGTAGCACATATACTCCATTTTCGATTTTTGTGTGTGAACTATTGTAAGGATGAAAAAAAGAAGGATTTCGTGCCTCGAGGATAATTTCATATAATAAAAATCAACTTACTCCATTTAATACTCTACTCATCAATGGGTTTAGTTAAACCGCTCGGCATATCAAAGGGTTATCCTTGAAGAGGATTCATTTCACAATTATGATAGAACTTACAGAAACCTTATTGTTGGATCCTGGGCTGGGCGTCATGGGTATGTAGAGGTCCGTGGAGCGTCTGGAAGAGGGGCCGCCTATGCTAGACGTCGATGATATCGAAATTTGGTCCGGGTCCCTTCCGTGACTGCAGCAGGAGTCCTCCGACATGAAGCTGCCCTCCAGCATCGATTTAGACAACCCGCAGGAGTTACTCCATTGGTAGTGCCTGCTGTCCACGCTTCTGCAAGCCCCTTCGGATTCTCTGTTGAAAAAATAGCTGGTCAAACGCATGTTTTAATCACCAAGTGGCATACTAAGACAAATAATTTGCAGAACCTAATACCCGCAACAACTATGTGAGATTTTCTACATGTGGTCTGCCAATCCTAGCTGGGCTGGTCTGTCAGATGCTGGGTTTTATTTTTTTATTTTTTTTCTGGCAAGACACACCCAAAACTGAAGATAGCGAACAGAGCAAAACAGCGGGGATATGAAGACTAAAATGATCGGTAATGACCAAATTCAGGTTCATCAACCAGCAGACTACACAAAAAATGTCACAAATAGAAAAGTTCATTTTTAAATAAATTTTGGCTTAAACACTGGGAGGTACAAAAGCAACACGTGTTCGGTCGAAAAGATACTTGTTTATTAACTTCTCAAAAGCAGTCTCGGAAGGTTCACTTTTTTAAGGCAGTGTTGCCAAAATGGTCGCCACACTACCATAACTCACTTTGGAATTGACGACCTAAGTCTGTTGTCAATTTATATATGTTGGAATACCAAACCTTGCCGTCCAACCCGAAATGAAAGCTTTGCTTACCGATTCCGCCGTTTGGTCGCAAATCGGAAATGCCTCCAGCCAGCGAGTAAAACGGTCGATGGCGGTCAAAAGGTACTTGAAACCTTGACAAATAGGCAGCGGCCCCACGATGTCGAGATGTACGTGTCTAAACCGACTCTCGGGGACAGCAAAATCGGACAAAGGTGCTTTGGTATGTCGGTGAATTTTACTTCGCTGGCAGGAAACGCACGACTTGGCCCAATTTGCGACGTCTTTTCTGATTTCCGGCCAGAAATATCGCTCGGTAATTAGTTTAACGGAACCGCGAGTTCCCGTATGGGATAAACCATGTAGCCTGTCAAAAATCGATCGACGAAACTCTTTCGGAATATATGGCCTTATCCGGCCCGTGGAAACTTCACAATAAATAGTTTTGCGCTTATCTGGGTAGGTGGCGAAGCGCAGGTTAGGCCATAGAAGCAGCTCCTGCAATTCCTCGCCGTCTTGCTGTACTGCCAGCATGTCGTAATCCAGAAAAGAAGGAAAATTGATCGTCTCCACCCTTGAAAGGGCGTCAGCTACAACATTACTTTTTCCTTTTAAACGTTGCAGGTCCGTAGAAAATTCCGCTATAAAAGTTAATTGTCGTGTTTGTCTCGGTGAAGCTTTCTCTAGCTTCTGGTTGAAAGCATACACTAACGGCTTATGATCAGTATAAAAGGCGAAGATGTTTCTATGACAAAAACCGAAGGTGCTCGAGTTTGCTGTACACCGAGAGGTGTCTGAAGTAGCGTTGATCCGTCGATTAGACAAGAACGCCGCAAATCAGGCAGTAGGTTAAAATGTCTAAGTAGGCCTGCACCTATTATTGGTTGAATTACGGTAGTAAGTAAAAATGGCCACTGAAAACAACGACGCAGACCCAAATTTAGGTTAATTAGCTTAGTGCCGAAGGTGTATAAAGGTGAACCGTCTGCGGTAACTAAAGAGAATTTTGAAGGTCCACGACATTTATCTTCGCTTGATACTGGCCATACTGATACGTCTGCGCCGGTGTCGATTAAGTATTTAATATTGGAAGTTTTATCAGTGACGAATAGGTGGTTATTTATACCTCGACTGCAATCCGCCACTTGTAGCCGAGGATTTATTTTTCCGGTGCGGTAACGTAAGAGCGGGGGGGTCGACATTTAGAAGCCCTGCGACCGAAAGTTGCATGGTACCAGCAAAATTCCACGTTGTTTTTGTTGAAAGGTGAGGAACTTCGGCTTCGTGGTAAAATCTGGTTATTACTGCGATTATTATTGCGACGATTTTGAGTTCTAAGCTCACTAATCTCTAAGCTCATATTTTCAATTTTTCGCGCCAGTTCAAGTAAACGCTCATCCGTTAGGGAACATTGACTAGGTTTAGGTGAAACGTCTGATTGCAATGGGCATAATCCTGGTCTTTGCACTTCCATCATCTTATTTGCCATCGAAATTAATTTTCCGGTTGTGACTTCGTCGCCGAGTACCGATAAAGTTGAGTGTACATTGCTGGCCAATCGTTGTAGCCAAAGAAATCGCAACAATTCCTCCCCAACTTTCGCTCCACCTAAATCGCGCATTTTTCTGAATAATTGTGAAGGCTTCTGATCTCCTAGTTCCAGCTNTCTCTTTCTCTTTCTTTCTTTCTCTCTCTCTCTCTCTCTCTCTCTCTCTCTCTCTCTCAAGTAAATGAAATCTTGGCAAAACATTAACTCTAATCCGCTTAGTAACTTTGCTTATCTATAAGTCAAGGTGACTAAGGTAGAAGAAAATCGCTACTCTTTGGAAAAGGCTGTGGAAAAGTTGGAAAAAGAAAAACCTACGGATCTACTACCAGTATTGAAGAAATTAATCGTTGAGGATATAGCGAAACCTTGATAGCGATAGTATATAGCGAAACAAATCAACTGAATAAATTAATCGGTGTAATGTGATAGATCTATGGCCATGATGTTGAATAAGGACGTACACGTCTTTCGCATGCATGTTTATATGTATATATTTTCCTTTTTGCATGTTTTTGATGGTTGGCAAAGTGTAAAAGGGACGTTGTGTTGCATACAAATCTGTTCCCAAGAGGGTGGCCCCGAATTAAACCAGTGAAGCTGTTACTCTAACGAGCGTGATGACGAAGCAGGAGTTTTAGAGAATAAAAACTTCGTCTACTTTGACAAATCTAGTACAGTATCTGAGTAATTAATTACTCAGTTATAACCTAATGATGAACAAAAAAACCAACGAAGAAAGTGATTATTTGGACGAGGTTTCTATCACGTTACATTTAGCCGTGAAATAAATGCCATTCGACGGAGTCCAAGATGGCCGAGTGGTTAGGATGTCCGACTCGTTTTGCCACGCTAGGCGGTTCTGGGTTCGAATCCCGGCGAAGCCTATAGCTTTTTCATAGATAAATTGTATGAAACAAAAATAGTTTGACCCCTCTTCCCGTCACCTAAGGGTACTAGTTGACGTTAAGCCCTTCCTGTAGGGCAGGGAATTATTTTATTTTTCCTTTTTTTATACCTCTGCACAGTTACCTACCTAAGGCTGTAGCAATATTAACAACTTACATCTGAGTATAGTTGTTTAAATTTGAAACAAAAATAATATAAACTACTGTGCACTTGTATTTTACCTACAAGATTTCCAATTTCCCCGTTGTTTTAACCATTTTTTGTTGATTTAACGAATCCTCTGAAATAAAAGTTCATTCTAAACTAGTGAATCTTACGAAAAATAGCACATTGAACAATTTGCCTTCAACTTGGTGACATTCCATCGCAAATCCCCATATGCAGAAACGTAATGGATATTTTAAATTAATTTCATTAATTAGTTAAAAATTAGGAAAATGATATCTGAGTGAGGTGGTATATGGGGTCTAATTAAATTAAACTCACTAAATGTTAAACTTATGTTGATGCTCTTCTGGAACGTAATGAAGCTTTTGGCGGCGACGAAATTAAGCTTTTACCGAGCCCCGAACGATAATAAAACTGTTTGAGGGCATTAATATTTGTTTTTATTAGAACGGTTTCAAATTGGTTTTTAGAAAGTAAAAGATGTTTCTTTTTTTGATGAACAACTTACTGCGATATGGCGGAAGCCTGAGATATTCTCCTATGATCCGAGTGCCAATGAGTTGGGGAGGAAGAAGGAGAATTGTGCCGCATAGGAAGACGTACGTTCTCGTAAGGGCTGCCTAACGAGGGAACGGGGATCGGTGGAAGAGAATCATCCCCGTCGCTGCAGTTATCTTGTCTGTGTCCTAATGTGAAAAATAGAATATTCAACCTCATACTGAAGTAAAAAAAATTCAAAAGGGAAAGTAGATGGAACTTACGTTTTATTAAAGTAGTTATATCTTGTACCACGTGTGGTGGGAATTGCTGGAGTAGGTCGTAGACAGTGTTGCTCCTTGCGTCCCTTAGCGATAGATCAGCGCCGTGGTCAAGTAAAGTCCTAACTACCTCGAGTTTGCCGCAGAGTGCAGCTTCATGCAGCGCTGTCCCTGATGCCGTCCTCACGTTCACCGCCAATCCGGAGTTGAGCAGTACCTCCACAACACCCCTGAAAGATTGTTTTTAAAACCTTGCTCAAAACCTCACGAAAAATTCGACACTTACTTGTGCCCGTTTCTGCTGGCTAGGTGGAGGGGAGTATGCGGTATGGAAAGGAGACCACCGGTGTTCCTGACGTTGTAAGCGGCGACGAGTTCCGGATGAGTCCTAACCAGGGTCTCCACCGTTTCCAGCCTTCCATACTGGGCGGCGAGGTCGAGGGCGCTCTCATGCCTAATGTTTCTAATCGTAGGATCACAGCCATGTTCTAATAGTAAACTAACAACCCCAGTATTTCCATATTGAGCAGAACAATGTAAAGCTGTCTCTTTGTCTTTATTCTGAAAATAACAAAACAACCAGTTATTAGAAGAAGGAAATTAGAAAAAATAGAAGAAAAATAGAAATTTGTATCATAATATGAGGATCCACATAGACATTTTTTAATGACAAGCAGAAAAACTGGCCAGAGGATCCTTATAAAGGACACTTGCATCTGAGGAACACCGACACAACATGAGTATAAACAATAATTTGTAGGTTATGTAATGAAGAGAAAGAAACTGCTACATTGCAGTTGCAGAATTGCAATCAATGACTACGTCTTAAGAGAAGGATCAGATCAACTTAACTGAACTAAAAAACTAGGTAAAGTACAATAAGCCAGAAGGATGGAGTGCTTTGAGGATTATAAAAGCCACGCATCCGTACTTAATATGATCATCACCACTGTCATTGCCCACTAGTCATGTAAAACTACAGCTTCACAAATAAAAGTACAGCAAATTGTAATTTAAAAGACACAAACGCTCGGTAAAATTTCCATTATCGGGGTAATGACCAAGATAGGTGGAGTCAGTGGATAATCGAAACCCCCAGATAATACTAGATAAAGGTTAATTGACGTAAAAAATATCATTACTGCTAACCTAAAATTCCGTAGTTTTCTGTTAATCGTTAAGTCTTGTGTGGGGATTTCACGTCAGTCAAGGGATAATACTAACTATCTGACTTGAGTAGAATTCGGTAGGCCCTTGTTGATGTACAGAGGAGAGCAAGTCTGTGTTTTCAGTTTATGTTAAATACTCGTTCAGTTTTGTCATTCACTTTTGACAACAGTTTTTGATAAACTCAAGGTATTATTGTATATTAGAGGTTACTTGGATAGGATTCGGATTAAAAGACAGTCGTCCGCATAGGTGGTGGGCTGTGTAAGAAAGTCAGCAGTATAAATAGAATTCAGTATGAGACCAAAAATGCCCCATTGTGGGACGCCGGCCTGATATCTCCGTATTCGTTGCAGCAGCGAACAGGTAAATAGGATTCCACGATTCATAACGGGGTGGTAAGGAAGTGTTTAACTACATAAAGGATGCCTGTGTTCCAGAACCTATTTCTTTGTTCTCTAGAGCAGAAGAAATGTTGTCACTAACTCGGAAATCTGCTGGATCATGGAATGATGGGGACGGAAACCGAATTGGTGAGAAGGAATGATTTTATGTGGATGTTGGATGGATATTACGTTTTAAATGGATTCGATATCATACGAAGGATAGGTAGAAGAATATTACGTTAGGATGTTTGTGAGCTTTAGGAATGAAATGAAGTTGACGAAACTGAAGTTTGGTCGTTTCTGTCCAATTTGGTCTCTCTATTTTCGCTTCCGTAAATTGCTTTTCGGTTCCGACCCATGATAGCAAGTATAGGTAGACCAGTAGTAGAGTCGTAGAAGTACAGTCGTATAGACACACCCATAAGAACTTGACCACGCAAAAATATAATAAATTCTAGAAAAACAGGTTGGAAGGCACAAATAAGCTTGACGATTTTGGGATAAAGCCAAAACGAATCTGTTCGACGGCAAAACGGCGTAACAAACAAGGGATCAATGATAAATTATAGAGCTAACGAGGTAACTTTTTAGTTTTAAGTTACTGCGTGAAAAATCTATTTGGAAATTTTGTTTTTGTTCAGAATTACGATCATACTTCCTTCTAGTTAGGATAATCTTGCTATATTGCTAAAAGTCCAGGCGCGTTTTGACATTTTACTTAAGAACTAAACACATTTTTGTGACATATATTGTTCAAGTACAATGGTTCAATTTATATAATGTTTCTCGTCCTATGACAAGCATAGGCAATTTCTGAAGAAGGGCTTTAAATTTCATCGACATCGATTTAAATTAAATCTCAGTTTCAAATGGATCCGAGCAGGCATCACCAGGACGTCATTATCATCTCACTGGAGCCGGGATGAAGAATCGCACGTTGATGAGAATGCAGTTAAGATAAACAGAACTAATTTGTGATCGGTGAAACGTGACGGTGTGATTGGCAGGAGGGACGATAACTTGAGTGATGATGTGATATGGAGGGTTGTGTTTTTGACGGACTCCCCGTTATTCCGCATGGGTAGTGTCCCGATCGAGTGCTCCCCTTCACCTTTTCGAATTACTCGGAGCGTTAAATGAATGCAGATTAAAAAACAGCTAAGAACTGAACTAGAACTTTTACAAAACGTACTATCGCGTATGATAGTATCTTTACTGGGTTAAACCTATAACGCAAGAAAACAAAGCTAGAATTGTAGTGTGTTGTTTATAGGGTTTTTAATATATGTTTTATTTTTATGGCTTAAATCAACAGTGCAACCACTGAAACCATAGACACGCTTTCTTTGCCTCTTACCTTTAATACTTGATCTATTTGTTGAACCATACTGGGTGTCTCACTGGGCCCGTCTACACTCGCCGGTTTTGAGTATATTATATAGTTACATTACATTTTTTCTCACAGGGTTCCTCTTTGCTTGTGTTCTTAGCGCTTTACGAAGCGTTTGTTACGTTTCCGGGATAATGCAGTCACCTATGATATGTTCCGATGTTCCTGGTTGTTTCATGGCAGACTCGGCCGGTTTTCCCATTTTTAAAGGTAGTAATTAACTGGGCAATGGTCAGTGTAGAAGTTTTTTTTTGTTTTCCTGGTTGAGGAGCTAAGAAATTTCTTTTGTTCCTTTGCACCTGATGTATTTCAGCCAGTGTTTGTCCGCTTTTAGCATTCTTTAGGGCGTGCCAGTCGATTTGCGGTTCTTGTCCAAATGGTGTCTGATCCTGCTTTTGCTGGTTTGCCAGCCCGTTTGTTGCCTCAATCCTCCAGTGTCCTAGCATTGACATTAGACACTGAGCTCCTTTTTCCCACAAGAGATATCTTAAAGCCTTCCCAGACAAGCTTTAAGTCGAACGTAGAAGCGTCTAAAGCCTTCAGTGCTTCTTGGCTGTTTGAGAATATATCTGTGGTCTGTCAAATATTAATTTATTTTTATCCTTTTTCCTTATGGGTTTCGTAAGTCACCCTCCGCATATATGTATGCAACGATGGCAATTCTAGAGTCATTTCTTGTGCTGAAGTTGAGCATGTATATTGACACGCTTCAATTCGGGCCGACATACATGTATCCTAAGGTCTAACAGCCTTATAGGATATGGGATGTATCAATTATGAATAAGAGTATAGGGGCATGTCAGAAATTAACAAAAGAAATGTAATGGTATGATTTAATTAATGCGTATTTAAGAATAAAAATACGCGTAAACAAAAAACAGCTGTTAAATTCATGGCTTCCATGTTGATACATACGTCCTAACGGATAGCAATGTGACTACATTTTCGACCTAACATCTAACATTGGCCCTGGCCGAGAGATCGAGCAATGTTAACTAGCCGATTCATACAAGTCTATGTCATCATTTTTCTCGACTTAACAGGACTTAACAGTGTTAACAGGGTCGTGAATACCCCTATTATCCCGTTTATAGTCGATGAGCAGAAGTACCCTGTATGTCCATGAAGCACCAGGGTGTTTAGGACTGTTCCCGTTGATGTCAAATGCATACTTTTTTGTTGGTAATTTAGTCTCAATAAAGAACCGTCCCATACATTTAATTTTTGTGCTTATTTTTTAACTTAATTTCTATTTTTATAGATAGATTATATGCTACTGATTCCTCATTCAGCTTATCTGCAGCCTCTCTGTCATAATTATGTGTCTATCTTTCCAATAATTTATATGACTCATAGCACCAATTCATAGTTAATCTATTCTGCTAACTCCTAAAACAACAATACCGCGATTATTGTTATTTATAATGTATATCCAATTGTGTGCCTAACAAGCATTGTCCAACGCCTTTGTAGTTTCTACTTTCTCATTTTTAGTATGTAATCTAACTACGTACATTGGACTGTGCAAGCATCATCCGCTGTTTACAAGTAGCTGTGCATATGGTAATATATTGTTGATTTAAATAACTTTTTAATGAAATTCCATTGACCTTTTTTAATAATGCAATCTCCTGGCCTATCAATGGAATTATTGCATTATCCGAATTCCAGGTTTACGGAGTGGGCCAATATATGTATATATTTCCAAGTGATTGTTACAACGTTCAATCGCATTATAAAATGTTAACTGGTATAGAAACGTTAAACAACATCGTTGAATTTATAATATAACAAGTCGATACATTTTTCAGCAGTTTTCTTAATCATCCTGCTGACCATTACCACGGTGTACAAGAGTAACCGAAAAGGTGGCGAAATGAAGAAACGTGGAGTGAGAATAGGAGGCGAAGGAACTCGCTAATCGACCAAAAACTTGTAACTGATTTTATTTTTCTCGTTCCCTTTTTAAGACGAACTGAAACTTTTTAAAACAAACGAACGGTACAAGAACACTGAAGCCTGTTGAAAACAAAAACTATCAAAGACCCCGTCGCATTGGCATGCCGAGTCACCATAATTGGCAACCCCTCCCATCAAAGAACTTTTACAACGAACTTTAAATGGGACGAGTAAACGACTGTCGTTCATAAAGAGACCAAGTTAAAATTTGAAACCTATCAAATCCGATGAGTTCTTTGACACTGGGACGAAAATTAAAAATATACATGTTGAAATTAATACCCCCCCCCCAAACGCTACGGGTCCCGTTGGCCTTTCCACTTCATAAACTGCATCGTGTTCAACACTGTCTTAAGATATATTATGATGCTTGCGAATTCTTATAAGAAATTTGATTGTAAAGGCTGAGTGTTTAAGAAAAAATATGATAGGACATACTATTACTAATCTCAAATATCAAGAAATGTTGCACTATATCAAGAAATATTCCTAAAAACGTCTCAAACATAAATCCCCGCAATCGACGCTTTCTGTTGTAAAAGGCACTATACTGTGCAACGGCTACAGAACAAATAAGATATCTAGCAAAGATTTATTGTGTCAGTCTGTGTTTCAAGCTCTTCTTCTTCTTCTTCCTGTACCCCATCGGATAAGGGACGATGGCCATCATGATCGAGTGATTTGGTTGAAGCATTGCCAAAGGCTTTTCAGGCACGAAATTCTTCTCCTACTAGGTCCTCGTCTCCCTTCGATTTTTCTGTTTATAGTAATCTTAAAGAGTTCATTTTTATCCGGGTATAAATAAAAAAGGGTAAATACGCTCGTTTCCATTTTTTTACTGTTATGTTAACTTTTGTTGTTTTATTTATTCTTCAGAGTACGAGAGGCGGCCTCAAGGCCTATTACACCTCGACCTAAATAGATCTATTGTGCTCCTCTGCTAGTTATAACTCACTGGGCCGCTTCAGGCTATTACCCATCCTCCACAGCTTTGCCAGCGGTTCCTTGGTGTAGGATCTTGCTTGTGGTTTTTCTTGTCCTAGTTGCAAGAACCTGCACCTACATAGGCCTTCACAGAAACGTAAAATGTGTTCTGCGGTCTCCCCCTCTTCCTGGTATCTGCACAGTATTTCTTCTGTCTGTACTCCTATCCGGTGCATGTGCTTTCTTAAGTGGCAGTGCCCCTTCAGGAGTCCAACCAGAATCCTGGTTCGGTAGCGGTTGCCTTCCAGGAGTTCTTTTTTAAGTTTTGCCGATGGTCCTGCTATGAACTTCTTCGCGTGCCTCATACTGCGGTATTGTTCCACCAGGATTTGGATTCATTAAGGATCCATTTTAAGATGTATCCTCTTTTGTGGCAGGCTGCTAGAATAAATTATTTATTCTTCTGAGTACCTCCTAGTTGGTGATGTGTTCTGTCCAGCTTATTTTTAGCATCCTTCTATAGGTCCACATCTCGAATTGCACAATCTTTTTCAGAGAGGCTTATTAACTTATAAGGATATTATAAGGAAATTAACTTATGCTTAATCTCAGATCAATTTTGTGACTGGAAGTATCCTTTTTATTTTAGAAAATGCCGTTCTTGTCTCTTCTATCCTAGCGTTTATTCTTTAGAGTGGTCCCATAGGTAGTTCAACTGACAACCTAAATATGTTACCTTTTCGACCCTCTGTAAACTTCTATAATTTTTCTACGTTGACATCATCGCAAGGCTCTTGTAAATCAATGAAACAGAGAAATACCGAATGGGTGAGAGATCCCTACATCTCTGTATTAGGGCTTGTATGCAATACAAGATTTCTTTGGTTCCTAATCCGTTGCGAAATTCAAATTATGATTTGCTGATCTGGTCCTTCCTTATCTTCTTGGGTTGAATTGGGACGAGTCATCCGCTGAAGTGCTAATGAGGAATGGAATCAATTCGATTTGCAAATGCCTTTCTTAGTGAATTAAAACTTCCTAGTCATTCTCCCCACCAAAAAGGTTTCTCTCGAATGAACGGATTTTGCGATGCACCGTCCAAGGGTTATGCTGCGTGTATCTATTCGTACACTAAACAAAAATATCCCACTTTCCCCCTTCTTGCCTCTAAAATAAATTTTCCTATTTTATGTATTTTCTTATAGAAATATTTTATAAAATTTTATGGTCCATACGTCATTAAAAAGCTAAGTTCCTTCTTTCAAATGGTGTTTGACGTTGAAATCCTTTAACCACTTTTTGAATTATAGACGTTTCAATCAGATATCCTGATAACGACTTCTTAAAAATCGGAAAAATTGTAGGGATCAAAAATCGATAAATTTACATTCAAACAAAAATTTAGTTAACCAGGGCCTATTCACAAGAAGTGGCCGTTACCTATATTTTCGAGTGCAGAATCACCAAAAAACGTTTGGTCCAAATCTGTGACACGCCAACCTGGTTGTCCCCTTTAACATTTAATTTGTACAAGACATGCGGTCGTAAAGAAAGGCTCCTACACAATATACTTTGGAACACTTGCTACAATGTAAAATAGTAAGAGTGAAAACTGATTAAGATTACAGGATTAATAAAATTTTTACTACTTTTTACAGATTTTAATAAAATTGTTTTAAAATAACCTACTTTTCAAATACTTTAGTTACGATGGGAAGTAAACTCGAGGAAAAAGTAAAAAAAATGTAGTTAAATATATAAAAAGGCTAAATCGCTTTTTGTGGGAGTTAGTACAATGTAGTACTGATCCCTCGTCCGCGACAGCAAACGGGTAGTTGGACGTTAAACCGTATTGTACGGCAGGAATTATTTCTCTCTTTTTGCAAGCTTAATTAACTTTCGGGCAGATTATCCGCTAATTAAACGCATATAAAATATAACATCGCTTAGAAAATGAGAAAAAACATAAATAATTATACTTATTTTGTTCGCATGTATTTATTACAGCTCATATTAAATAATATCAAAATTATGATTTTTAGTACAGTGGTCAATCAGGCAATAAATTAAAAAATGCAGTTATACTACGTTGTTCAGCACAGATATCAATACACAGATTGTCACTTAAAGCGTAGGTCAGATTGTGGGTGGTATCGGGGTATTAAGATTTGTGCTAGACGTTAACGCTTGTTAAGGCGAGTCGAAAATGATCGGGAAGTTTGTGAACGCTCCTTTTCTTATTTCGATGTTAACATATTAGTTTCTTCACCTTAGTGTCTCACTGACGACTAGTAAAACAAGAAACTGTTGTCAAAGAAAAAACAGTTCTTGAAAATTTGTTATTCTTGATAAATCATTTATTTTCAGTTGTGAAGAAGAGCATTAGTTATGAGCATTAGTTTTTTAAATGCCAAAAGACAGGCAAAACATAGACTAATCAAGGCTTTGATTTGTGTGAAAAATTGTACGATGAAATGGGAGAAGTACTCAATGGTTGCTAAGAAGATAGACCAATTAAGTTACATAAATCGCTGCTCTGCTTAAGTAAAAACAAATATCTGAATGACTAGATAAGGAAATAGAACAACTCCTTCCTGAATCCAGTAATGAACATCCTTTCTGCATAGGATACATAGGTGGATGGAACGTACATACGTAGGTACTTAGTTTATGAATATCCCATGCCTCCACTATGAATGGGGTAGAGGATAGGTCGGAAATTAACAAAAGAAATGTATTGATTGAATTTAGTTAAAGCGTATTAAAAAATAAAAAGACATAGCAACAAATAACCAGCTGTTCAATTCATACCTAAGTCCTAACGTCTATTGGCTGACTACCCTGCTGTTCGATTCGACTTAACATCTACACTGGCCCAACTCCATTATATTGAGCAATCTTAAGTAGCCTATTCTAACAGACCTACATCATTATTTTTCTAGATCTAACACTACTTAACAGGGTTAACAAAAAGATCCTGAATACCCCTACTAATGATGTGCAATTATATTACTTAATTGACACAAAAAAGTAAGGAAAAGTGATGCGAATGATTTTAACGATTCAATTATTGGCTCCCATCGGGTGGGTTTCACCTTTAAGGATATTTACCTAGTTATCCCTCTTTTTTCCCATATTGTTAAGTGGGATCGATAGGAGGATTTGTAAAGTATTCTCTAATTACGGGGTCAGTTGAAGTGGCTAATCGAAGGGTTCAGGTTTGAATGAGACTGTGCCAATTACGAAGAGGACCGCAGGGGTCCACTTGACCCCCTAATTATAAGGCTTACTCACTTATTGCATTAATTACACCGTCCCCAAACCTCATGTTGCTCCCGGTTTTGATGCTGCCCCATTTATCGTACCCCAATAAATAGTGCCTATCTGAACGAAAATTGCCACCAGGCCACCCCTGTTGCGGAGGAAGAACCCTCTGCGATCTGCACAAAGTACTTCTACATAAGCTATCGACCCGTGCCCAGTCTATGATATGACCCCTCTACACTACAAGTGACATATTGCCTGTTTGCCAGTATTGCCTCAAATTTGTTAGCTTGGAGATTCAGTAATGTGGGGGTTGCTAAGAATTTATTGTATCCTTGGGAAAATGGTAGGAGTGAATTAGAGAATAAACAACTTAAACTGGGAATTGAATAAATACAACCTAAGGACTACATTTTATCAAAAGGATCATTAAACGTTAAAAAATAAACAATAATTGTATCTCGTGGTCCCTCCAAATTATTGTACTCAAAGAAACTAATCATTGGTTTACTAAAAATCTTCAAGTTTACGAAGGTGGATCGATTCCTCGATGTTTCTCCCTTAACCTTTAAACATGCTTTACAGCTAAGTTAATTGATGAGTTACTCAAGAATCCTCAATCGGCTCTCTCACACTTCGCATTCAATTTATCTATCATGCACTAAAGCAGCACTGTTTTCTCGAAATAGTGGGATACGAGAACCAAACATTCACGGCCCGTGTTTTCCTACACGCTCTCTATACGGAGCCAAAGTTACATACCATTCTCTCACGTACAGTACTGAGTGCTCGATATTCTTATCTAGCTAAAGTAATTGGCCGAGTACTCAATATTCTTTTAGAGACCCGCTCACAGTACACATTCACACTAATAAACACAATCAACCTCATTATACAATAAAAAGAAACATAAAACGAGATATGATACCATATACACTGACAGGCAAAAAATTCCACCTACTTGTAATACAACTTGATTTGTATACATTTTTATATATTAATAAAAGTTTCACGTTTTTTGGCGGTTAATAGTGGCATCTTTGTCTAAAAAAGTTAAAAAATATAAATTGCTAAAGAAAAAACCACATAAAAATCGCATATTTCCTCGTCTTGCCTTAATTACATCTCGAAGACGCCGACGCTTTATACCAGTCTGGAAATCTCTCTTTGCTGGAGGTTGGCCCATTCTTCACGAAGAGTCCTTTCAAGATCGTGGAGTGTATCAAAAAGTGATGGACGTACTCTTATTCGTATTTTAAGGTTATCCCATAAATGTTCGATGGCGTTCAAGTATGGAGGACGGGCTGGCCAAGCTAAGAACCTGATATTATGCTGTTGAAGATACGTTTGTACTATGCGTACGACATTTGGACGGGCATTATCGTGCATTAGAATAGGATTGTCGCTGATTTCATCGAGGGTAGGCAACGCATGATGTTCCAAAATTTCATCGACATAGCGAGTGGCCGTCAAAGACCCTCCACGAACAACAACCAACTCTGTGCGATTCTCCGTTGAAATTCCTGCCCTCACCATCACTGAGTTACGTTGGAAAGGTTGGCTCTGGGAAAAATTACAAGTTTCGTACCTTTCATTTCGCAGTTCTCGAGCAAATGCGGGCCGTGCAACTCTATGTGTTCTGGTCAATTCTGGTCCTCTTACGGGGCGAAATGCCATCAGTCTATACTGATTTAATCTTCTTTAAGCAGTGCGTTCGGAAATTTGAACACCTCGAGCTTCCTGGAGCTGAGAAATCGCTCGAACAACAATAAGTGCCGGTTTCGCAAAATTTTGAAAGTCAAAATACGGTCATCTAGTCGTTCTGTTACCCTAGGGCGTCCAGAACAGGGCCTTTTGTGATAGGACCCAGTTTCTCGAAAACGTCTCGCAGGGTTTTGTAGGGAACTCCGATGGCAATAGCCGCATACCTGATGGAACGTCCATCTTCAATAAGTGCCACACCACGCGCAACATCCTCAGCACTAAAGGGCATTTTTAAATTTAAAAACTGAAACAAAGATGAAGTCTAAACAGTTTAATGCTTCATAATTCAAATGAACTAAATAAACATTATAAATTCCGTAAAAAGTAAACATTGAAAAATCGTTTAACCTTGTTTTGGATTAAGGATTAAGTGTGCTTACGTCTAATTGATATTCCCAATTTAAAACATAGCATAAACAAATATTTATTGGTAAAAACAATGAGACAAATTAAGGGCAGAATTTTCTTTTATCGAGAAAATGAAAAATTCAATTGGGTGGAATTTTTTTGCCTGTCGGTGTATTTTGACATTTTTTGATACTTATTAATAAGCATATCTAACTGTCTTTGTAACCAGGAAAACTAGATTTAGCAATGAATTTTCGTATTGTGAAATTTGTTTATGAGGTCTGCGAGGCTAGATTTACGTGGTACTCCGTCAATGTCTAGACCTCTTCTTTACGCGAAAGTCTTTTTACCATTTCCTAAAGCTTTCTTAAGAACTCTCGTGTATATCCTTCAGTCCCAGATTTTTCCACTCCTGGGAGTAGGAATCCTGCATAGGCCTTCGCACAGAGGACATGTTGCGTTGTTTCTTCTTTCCCTGGATGGAGGTCCGAAGTCGTCGAATGTAATGTACAATATGCTGCAAGTGCCTTTAATCAGTTCTCTAGGAATATAAGTGACGATAGTTTGTCATCATGTTTTCTTTCATCTTCTTTCCCTGGAAATATTTGCACATAATTTTTCTGTCGCTCCGTTTCTATACATATGCAGTTCAGAAGTTCAATCATTCAGTTCTTTCAGACAAATCCTAGGCCTAGCAGTTCTACCGTTATTTTCTGCAATGATCCTTTAATGAATTTGTTCACCTGCTACGGTCTGGGGATTCCATTGAACCGAAGACTTCTTCTGAACCCATTTTCTGATATCTACTTTTGTTGGAATTGGTATACTGAAAGAGGGTGTCGAGCGATAGGTATCTTCATCGAACTTTCCCATTCCTGCCCCGCTGACCTGTATGCCCTGGTACTCAAACAAATGAGATTTTATTGTTTTTTCTAATGTATGATAAAGCCATAATGCAATCCCAAACTAACTCCGGCGGTCTGCGAGCTGGTAAATCCGTAACTCTCTCGTTTCCGATCATTGCAGTCTATCAGAAGTGTTGGGAGCTTTTCTCGCCAGTGGTGACTAAATTGACTTTATCTGGTTGAAAGTTAAGGTGTTTTAAAATTCTAAAAGAAATGGTAAAAATTCTTTAAGCGCTTTTAGGAGGGAAATAGCAGATTTTTCCCAAGATCTTAGACGTGCTGTCTACTTACTAAAGAAAATTGAGACCAAGTTAGTCGGGGAACTGGCTGGTGGGTAACGGGTGGACATGTTAGGTTATGCCGGTCAGTTTCAGTACCCATGTCCACGTCACAACTGTTTTCAACAGTACTCGGATACAAAAGTGTATAATTAGTATTGTAAACGGCTCGTTTGGCCCAGTCCTGGCAAACTATGCCGGGCCTGATGGTGACTTCACCTCTACATCATCTTTTAACAGCAACCCTTGAACGCCTCTTGTAATATCCCAAACTTGATATAAAATTAAAATTAAATATAAACGATGCTACCGAAATGTAAGCAAAATCAATAAGAAAATGGTAGATGATTTCTTTTTTTACAATCTACAATTAAATTTTTGACAATTACCACGTTTCGTTAAACTTTTCCTTTCCTCTGTTTATAAATAATACATTATATTGAGTTAAATTTTAAATTCGGCTTTTAGCCGCTAGAATTAATTATTTAATATCGAAGGACGAATCGTTTGAAGGGTTTTCAGTAAAAATTAAGAAATGATTGGTCTCGGTCACGAAAACCGGGCTAAAGTGAAGATGCAATGTCAAACCGCACTGCCCACAGAACAAATTGCGGGATGCACATGAGCCTTGAAAGTAAAGAAATTAGACCATACTTCCAATCGAGCCACATACCAAATTCCTTTTTATTTATTAAACAGGAAGTCAATGCCAAAATATAAGCTCACAAATAATATATTTTTATTCTATTTTACTGATCTTTTTCAATACTTTGTTACTAATGACTTAGTTTTCTACATCAGGTTTGAAAAGGAATGAGTTACGAGATAAAACAATAGGGGTATTCACGATGTTTGGAAGATGTTAACTCGTGTTAACTAGAATAGAGATGTCCAGTAAGATCGTGAACACACCCTTCTTTTCTTACCATGTTAAACGTTAAATTTTCCGCAATGCTGCGCGTGGCGACAGGTAGAACCAAAAATAAAGCTATAATAGTCCTTGAAGACTTGTTTGTTTTGTGTTAAATTGGAATAGGAAAATTACTCAACTCTTTCATTCAAAATGCTATCAATGCAGTCGAAAAGTAATAACAAATGAAACACTTCAATTCATACCGACGTAACTTCTAGCCTAACGTTTAACAGCCTACAACTTTATAGGATTAGGGGATGTATGAATGAGAGTATAGGGACAGGTCAGAAATTAACAAAAGAAATGTATTAGTATGATTTAATTGATGCGTATTTAAGAATGAAAATACGTGTACACAAAAAGCAGCTGTTATATTCATGGCTGCCATGTTGGTTAGCTACGCCCTAAAGGCTAGCAATGTGACTACATGTAACATCGGCCCTGACCTGGTAGATCGAGCAATGTTAACAAACCATTGTTACTAGTCTACGTCATCATTTTTCTCGATCTAACACGATCTAACAGAGTTAACAGGGTTAACACCAAGATCGTGAATACCCCTAATATCAGAAAAAGCTTTTTTAGATGTATGTTTATGGAAGAAGTTCAAGCTCTAAAATACTGGTATTCTAAATAATAATAATAATCTTTAACTTGCTCACAGACTATAATAAAAACATAGGTCCGGGTATTCATTCAACACGACCGGACAAACATCCGTCAGAACAAACAACAATTGAACAAATTTGATAAACTTAGTCAATTAACGGCAGTACGTCGTTTAATAATCTATCTAGGACATAAACAAAACTATATGTCACCTTACCTTATTTCTTTGGTTAAAATTATGTTTTGGTGTTTACCCGGGCTAGCTCATCTACATCAAGTGTCATAACAGTTCAATCATGTCATATTATTAAGCGCTTCATTTCCGACGTGCAAGCAGGGAAACACTAACTTCTTAGAGTTTCTGCTCAAGCTCATTCATTTCAGCGGGATCCAGATACTATTCTAACTAATTTGAAGTGTCTGGAAAGTTTCGTATGTGGAAATTTCCAAGGTACTGTTAATGATCCTTCTTTCGTTAAGTCGGTAACAAGTAACAATGAAAAAGAACGAGCATATATAAACAATTAAAAAACCCGCAATCGGGCTACATGCAGTACTACTCCAACGATACTACATTGCTTCCTATTTAATTAATAATAGTGTCTCTATCACTGTCACTTCAAGGAGATCCCGCTGAGGCCGCCTCTTTATGCGAAGAGGAAGGATTGAGGGAATCGTCGGGATGAGAGTTTCTGGATTTGAAGATGATTTATGGGGGTTGGGAGGGGTTTATGAAGTGAGGATATGAGTATGATACAAAGAAGCATCTAGGAAGAAGATTATCGATTAGGGAATTTGGATGCGACGGATGTTGGAATGTTTGACTGAAACCCACACATCTAATCCGTAAATCCATGTAAAATCCTAGGTACCGCACCTTGTCTGCAGTTGTGAGGGAGATATTATTGAAATAAACTGGAGAAGCGATCTTTTTGCGGAGGGTGTTGATGGAGATTTCAAGTGGAAACAACAGGATCAGAGTTACGTGAGAAGCTGTAAAGTATGAAAACGACGGGGTGTGGTTTGAGGATAGGAGCTGTGTACTGGCAAAGTGAGGGTGAACAGAATGCCACCCTGAGCAATTCCGACGTATTAGAATACCACTTGAAAATATCGGATATTGAGGTAGCTGTGAAGTATGAGATGGTATGTGGACGGAATGCGCTGGACCAGGTGCCAAACTCGATCAAAAGCTAGGCTACATCAAGAAAGCCCCCAAAATAGTAATTTCCCTACTCAAGATGAACAGTTAAGCAGTAGAGTTCCTCACTGAAGATAGCGCAATGCTGAAACGCGATTGAATAACTCAAACAAAAAAACCCGCGAGTGGAGACTGACCCAGTAAGTAGCCGTGTGCCAAGTAGTTCAACATGAGAGAACGATAGTAGATAGCAGAACTACTGACTGGGCACTGCAGCTAGCAGTCTATGGAGTCAAATGTATAGAGCCAGGAAAAAACCAAAAGCGGAACATATCCTCTGTTGGTGCGAGGACTTACTGCAAGCTGAGAACCCTACTCCCAGTAGAGGAAAAACCCAGGCCTGAAGGTATACATACAGGAGCCCTTGACAAAGCTTTGGGATCTTACAAGAAGTCTTAGGGTTAACGAAGAGCTCTATATAAGAATGAAGACTGCACAGTAAACCAATACTGGTCGCGGTGCGTAAAGTCCTAAACCCGACTCCTCGTAACTTAACCTCTAATTATAGGAGCTTTTGTAAAAACATTTTCGAAAATAGGTACAGCCTTAATGCAGACTATGAGAGGTCCTATATGAAGTAGTACACTGCATTCTTTTCCTTGGATACAAGTGTTTCCTTGTGCAAAGAAAAGTAAGTTTTGGCCAAAAAGACAGTTTAGCCCTGATGAGTAAATACTAAAAAAAAAATAATAATGAAAGTTGGTTGCGACGTATTTTTTGCCTGTAAAGTTTCTCCAATATCTCATTCAGGATTTAAATTTCAATTGATTTCTTCACATACTGGCGGAGCGCACTGCCCAAAAGGGTTCAAAAAATTTTCTTCTAGGAACGAGGGGATTGAAGATAAATAAATAACGGTCAAATTATCTAACTTCATTCGTGTCAGGAGCTTACCAAAGTGTTTAACGTAAACTATGAAACCATTCGCTCTAGCTTACATCGACATGAGAAGACGTGGAAGCTGAGCAAATGAGTTCCTAATAAATTGACCGACTTTAGGCTTTAAACATTTGCCTTTCAATGCTTTCGTGGCACAAAATAGTGACCGGATTGTCACATGCGACAAAAAGTGGATCCTGTACAGTAAAACTAGAGGGTCGTACTACTGACTGTCCCCAAATGACCCTGCCTGTCCCAGTGAAGCGAAAATCGAATATGCATCAACAAAAGGTGATGTTGCGAGTTTGGTGGACTACTGTTTTTAAAAAATTTTAACCACTTTGGGGCAGGGTACTCAGTTATTGTTTCATCACCAAACGCAGTGCAGGTCTCACTAGCTGCCTCGGCCGCCCTAGTACCGAGCTAAAATTCAAACAATAAGTACACACGAGTTATGGGTTTTTCACCACAAAAAACAAAATTTTTATAATTGACGGTGAACTGTTCGACAGTTTTAGGTTGTGAATTGACGCATTATCCTGTTGGTATTACGTAATGGAAACACGTAATCCACCTATGTAAATAGAAAAGTTTGATCAACTCTATTAAAACAATAACAACGAAAAATAGCACAAACCTTTCCTGTTACCTCGTACATGTAAAGGACAAAAATATATATGTAATAGTAGTAAATATAATCTTATTACTCTTATTACTCAAGTACTAATGTTTTTCATTTGTTCAACAAACGTTCATTTAATTTCATTAGTGGTTTAATTCCCTCTAGAGTAGATAGTAGTCCATTAGCTTAGCTATGGCAACAGTATCCATTTAATAGAATAGACCGGGCAGTACTCAATTAGTAGCTTTTTTAAAAAAGACATTGCAAAAGTTAATTTCCAAAATGTGTTTTATAAGCACATCAACTGTAATATTTTTTAGTAAAGATTTTAAAAATAGACAATAAACTTCACTAGGTACAATAAGTCGCTTTTATCCTGAAAAAGAATGAAAAACTACCCAAGTAGATTCCTTGTTGGTAGTGATAGCTTGGAATATAGTAAATGATTATGAGAAGAGACTATGAAGTGGGGGT
The DNA here is from genome assembly GCF_000648675.2 of Cimex lectularius. NCBI lineage: Eukaryota > Metazoa > Arthropoda > Insecta > Hemiptera > Cimicidae > Cimex > Cimex lectularius. Next base: position 660,556 of record NW_019392750.1, on the reverse strand, counting down.
TTATGTTTCCTAGTTACTTAGTTTAGTCTGTCGATTCGATCCTACTTTTAAGGAGTACCTAAACATTGACTGTCATTGCTTCAATTCCATTCCCTGGGTTTTCTTTGTATCTCAGGTTATGTCTCCATCGAGCGGTTGCTTCGCATTCGAAGATGGTATAGATTGGTGTTTCTTCCTCCTCATTGCATAACCTACATATGGGGGTCATCATTGTATGTACCCATATTGTGCAGATATTTCCCAGATGCCAATGACATATAATCACCTCTAAGTCTCTTGAACGGTACCAGTAAGTTTATATATATGGTCTTGCACATTCTTCTCTTGCAAGTGTGTTTTTTGTCCACTTTTTTAGTTACCCAAAATTTCCTTTTGTCCTAGTACCAAATACATCATGAAGTTGTTGTGGGAGATTTTGGACGCATTGATAGACTAATTTTAATTAGATTTTTATTTGCTTTAATAGTTGCGATTTTTTGCCAGTGTAACTTCTTGTAAGATTTTCTAAGGCACATTGATGGGTGTATTGCAGCTTAAAAGACTGAAGTGTACTTCCCTAATGAGCTTGATTTGGCCCATGTTTTGTTTGTAAAAAAACACCTGATCTGGTTATATCGTTTGTTTTGAAGCCATCTATATACCATAACATTGTATCTGATGTTCTCCTTAATTCTTTATCTCCTTTGTGGTCTGTTGAGACTTTATAGGATGTTGTAAAGAATGTTTCCGGCATCACGTAGTCAGTTCACATTTCTAAAAATGGGTGTCTGTTTTTATTTATTATTGATATATGCCCGAAGTGTTTAGAACCCATCCAAATTGTTTGTTCCAGGAGCCTAAATGAGCTATTCCTTGCTTCTCTTTGTATAAATATTTCCAATGGAGATAAGTTTAACAGAGTTTCTAGTGCAATTGAGGGAGTTGCAATACAGTAAACAGTCACAGTTTATACACAGATTGCACCAAGTGCCACCCAAAATCGATATAAGGTGGACAGGACGAAAAAAAGATACAAACGATTCGTCTTTGTATGCCTCATTAAGCAAGTAATTAAATTTCTTCACTAAAAATCATATCTTACTAACTGGCACTGAGTAATCTTTTTTTTCCTAACGAAACAACGAAAATCTAATATGTATACATCAATGAAAGCAAATATTACTCACAATTAAGTTGACATTCAACACAGACGGGCCGTGGCACAGAAGGAGACGAACTATGTTGACGTTGCCCGTCCACGCGGCTAGGTGAAGGGGTGAGCATCCTTTATCGTCAACGATATTAGGCGAAGCCTCGTACGTTAGTAGAAGCTCAACTATCTCCCTGAAAACAGACAAAACAACATGAAAATTTCATCATAAATACAATTATCTGTGTGACGGATTTTTTTCAAAGTGTAGTATATTTTTATACATGTGTCTGTACAAGTATGAAACTGGGTGGATCCGATGAATCTTCAAAATGTGAGCTTGTGAAACCTGGGACGGCCGTTCCCCCCCAGCTCGAAGGGGTGGTTACCTCTTGGAGGATCTCGCCTGGAGATGCCGCAGAAGAGGGGTAGATCATTCTCTCGGAATTAACTCGGAATACGCGATAGGGACGGTTGGCTTCTGGGATGGAGCGAGTGTAACCCTAAAGGGGGAGCTCGAGAAGCCCTGGGAACAGCCGGGCCAGGAGGCGGCACAATGTGGGCACCCCTTGGAGTACGGTGTTACTGCACGAGGCCCCAGAAAGGAGGTGTGCCTAGTACCGTTCTTAGCAACTACGAGGTGCCCTTAGTAGGATTCTTGTTCGAAGAAACGACAAGAGACCTAGAGGGCGGAGATTGAACCGAATTTTGGTTGTTGGTCTCTGGAGCGGAGCGGGCGTATCCTGAAAAGGTAAGCTTGTGAGGCTTTGGTGACTGGCGTGACCGCAGCTTGGCGAGGAAGTTGCGTTTTGAAGGATCTCAATGAGATACCAGAGAAGAAGGGTGGATTATTCTCGCCGAGTTTTAAATGTGGTAACATCGGACGAGTAGGTGGGATGTGCTACGACTACGCACGCCTACCTAGTCCCTCGAGATGTGTTAAGGGAGTTGTTGGCTTGAGAGATGGCCGCGAACGGCGGGTGCTGCATTAGAGACACACGCAGGTTAGGGTACCAGACCCTATCTAAATATATATATATATTTATTTATTTATTTATTTATACCGCCCGGGATGGTGCATGCCGTGGACGGTAGTACTTGCGTATGACCTCCGAATTACCTCCCGCCCTCGTGGAATCGGATGGATCGGATTGCCGACAGCGTATAGCCAGCGAGGAACTGTGACTACGCTGCCGGGGTCCCTCGAATGCGTGAGGAATGGTGACCGGAGGCGGATGCTTGTGGTCGATTGGGCTGCCTTTACCGTAGGCATAGTCTCCTCTAGGGGGTGGTTAGAGATTCCACTAAAATCGAAAGCGCGCCCGGAGGGAGTGCGTGGGAGACTTGGCCGAAGCATTTCGACCACATTTTGGGTATCTATTGGGTTGTCCGGAAAATAATGCAGGATTTTGGTATTAAACAAAAAAAAAGAAACTAGTTACTTTAAAGCAATGTTCTTTAATCAAAATAATTTCCCATACTCTCAATACATTTCTCCCAACGTGTTGGTAACTTATTAATTCCGTCTGAGTAGAATTCAGAATTTTTAGAATTGATAAAGTCAATAAATGCATTTTCCAGTTCCGTTTGATTTTTGAATATTATGTGTTGTAAGTAGTGGTCCAGGTGTCTAAAAAAATGGTAGTCAGTAGGCGAGAGGTCCGGAGAGTAGGGTGGGTGAGGCAAAGTTTCATAGCCAAGCTCCAATAATTTTTGTGACGTTACACGTGACACATGTGGTCGAGCGTTGTCATGCAACAAAATGGGCCCTTTCCGATTGACCAAAGAGGGCTTCATTACTGCCAATTTCTGATGCATGGTATTAATTTGGTTACAGTATGATTCAGCATTGATGGTTTCGCCAGGATTTAAGAAGCTGTAGTGTATTAAACCAAATGAAGCCCACCATACCGTAACCATTACCTTTTTTTGATGAGTTGGGGGCTTTGGAAAATGTGGTCAGCGACGGTCGTTTTACTGACTTTGAGTTGCTCTGCAAGTTCTCGAACAGTTGTTTTGGGGTTTTCTTCCACCACTGATCGCAGAACATCATCATTAAGAGAGGAAGGCCTTCCACGACCTTCTTCATCTTCAAGGCTGAAATCTCCCTCCCGAAATTTTTTAAACCACCTTTGCACAGTGCACTCATTAACACAACCCTCGCCCCAGACTTGGTTAATGTTTCTAGCCGTTTGGGCTCCGCTTCGGCCGAGTTTAAACTCGTAAAAGAAAATCGTACGAAATTCTCGCTTTGACATTATAAGGATGACTGAATTATTTCCAAGTAGCGGAATGCTACAGAGGTAAACAAACAATATCATTTGGAAGAGGATTAATAAGTGTTGACATTCGTACAAATGAGTAATCCTGTAAACGTAAACAGAATATTTTATATAGATTTTTTTTAATGAAAACTTAAAATCCTGCATTATTTTCCGGACAACCCAATATTTACGCGCGGCACTGGTTAAGTGCACAACGTTAACCCACCCCCTCGGAAGGGGCAAGCAGGAGAAGACAGCATTTCTGTCGATTAGTCTGTGGATTTGCGGGCTTCTACACCGAACCTCACGGAAGAAGCAGATTTTCCTGCGCGGAGTTGAGTCGCTCCCAACTTGAAAATCTAAACATGTGATAAGGCCTAACGGCTAGGTGCTCACGCAAAAGAACCTCAATGTTAAAAGACATTGCATCCCCAGTGGGAAACGAATGTTGGATGCCAAAAAGATAGGCATAATTTAATGCTATTAAATGATAAAAGGCGTAAAACTAAACGGTACTGGAGAAGAAATTTATTTTCCAGTGGAATTCAAGTTGCTTTTAATCTCCTCGAAAAAATTAAAATTATTAGATTCCGTGGGTTTCAGAATTTAGTAAGAATGAGCTCTGGTGAATACTAAATCCTTCTGGGCACGGTTGGACAAAAGATTTTAAAAAACAACACCATGATTAGGAGGCCCATGACGGGACAATAAACTGAGCCAAATTCCGGAGCATGTAAAGATTAGACATGTTGCGTAACATTGTATCAGTTCCGTTTTCGATGGGGAACTTTTGTATCGCGACAGTAGCGTGAGAGGAAAAGATGTCCCGGAGCACGCCATTTCTTGTCGCGAAACACATGTTCCGCAACAAATGTCACAAGGTAGACAGATCTGGCGGGTTTCCTACTAACTCCTTATACAAAGCCAATGTAAGTCCCTTCAATTACGTGGCATACATCGTGCAACCTTTCTTCACAAGCCGACCATACTCGGGCTTTAGCTCAAAAGTAAGAGTCTATGTGTCAACCCCGCTCGTCAGGTAAATATGATCCCTTCGTCTTTTGTTAAGATTTCCCTAAGACTATATATCGACCGAGCTATGCATAGTGAGAGATTCTAAAACCGATCCTGTACACTCACGTTGATATCTCCTTTTAATTATGTTTCTATTGCATTTTTGGCGACAAAGGTTGGGAACGCGATGACCAGTTTCTAAAGTTGGGATGTACCTATTATTAGCCGCATCGTCCGCCTTTTTGTTGCTTTCCAGACCTATGCGTGCAGGGAACCAGACCCCAAATAGTCTGACAACTGCGTATTTCAGCAGCCCGCCTATTTCGTTGGTTTGTAACTAGATTTACGTAAGAAAGCTTTTAGGGAAATCATTTCTATGCATGCAGGATTCGGCCCAAAAGTAGGCTAGATACACATACAGATTTTCGAGTCTCAGTTTCGTGTTACTAGAGAGTGCGCATGTCTTGGGTTAGAATTAGGTTTGGTTAGGTTACGTTGATGTTATAATTGGTTGGTAGGGTTAGTATTATACTGTTAATAAATGTTTTCCTTTCTGGACATACAGAATTTAAAAAACTAACTGTTAGCCAAAAAATTAATACTTCTCCTATATTTATATTTTTTCTAAATAATATATTTCACGAGGGCAAATATAAAGAGTTTAAATATGTATGGCAATAATAATTATGTTCAAGATAATATAAAAGGGTAAAATAAAAGGAAGCATGCAAACAAACTTAAAAATCAAAAAAGAAAAGAGCATCAAAGAAGACAAAATATAATTATTTCATTACCAGGTGGGTACAGAGGAGTTAAGAGTTAGTTTTAAAAGGGTTAAGTTTAGAGTTAGGTTACATATTCATAGTTCAATGACGTGAAGCGGAGAATATTTCTATATAAAGGGGCTTATGCCGGACATTATCGTCGAAGTACCCGCGGACGAGGGATCAAATCATTTTACAATAAATTTTTACATTATTATCAATTAAAATTCCATAGGCTGGTGTGGGGATTCAAATCCAGAACCGTCACGGGGCCCAGAAGGGCGAGTTTTTATTTATTTATTTTTGCATATATTTCTACACATTTGAATTTTACAGACTTGACTACAATTTCAAAAAAACCTGGAGCCTAAATGTATGTATTCTGTTCATTTATAATGACACAGTTGGTTAGAACCGAACTCAAATTCTCCTGCACCGTTCGTAGCATTAACTCGCCTTTTAAATACTTGGTTTTCTTCGGAAAGCGAACCGAAATACTCCTCCTCTCTTAATAGGATACAATTACTTCCAGCTCTATTAAAAATCTATAGCTTTCATTTTATTATTTTTTTTTTTATTACTAAAGAGAAATCTTTTTATTTTAATTCAACAGTTACCATTAGTTTGATTGCGTTCTTCCACAAGTCTTAACTTGCCGCTTCGAGTACTGGTACCTGTTTACGTAACGTAAATCAGTTAAGGGACCTTCAGTCCTATTTAAATTCCATTTGATAGTCATTCCTTAATAGTAGTTCACCCCTTCAGGGCATTTTATACTTGTAATTATTGGGCCTCAAATAAATTGTATGTTTTAACACTGTAATTTCTGCTTTTTCATTCATAACCAACAATTATCCTATTTAAGTACTCCTCCAACGGTTTGCGTTATGAAAGCAGTTTCTCGAATGTGGCGCAAATCTTAAGTATCAGAAATTTGACTTCTCGAGAAAACTGCAGGCCTGGAAAGGTGTTGGAGCGGGAATCAGCAGACGGAAAGTCACACAGTCACGGTGTGTACGAAATAATTCAATTCGATCAGGTCACTTCAGCCGTTCTAGTTAGTGGGATCTAGAGGAGATCCTTTGTGAGAAGCCGCCGCGCGTACTCTGCTTAATTTTAAGCTTCAGTAATATCGGGGTTGAATGTGACATTTGGCATCAGAGCGTGCCATTCTCAAGTCACCGACGTGACAATAAAATAAAAAATAATGATGGTTTGGAACGTTAATGAAACCTCATATAGAATGTATCAATCTTGATGTTTCAGGAAACTACAGAATTCCATTCCAAATTGTGACATAGTTTAAAAAACGTCACGAAAGCGAACTTTGTATTCTGTCTGAATTGGGAAATGGCCCTTAATGCGAAAAATGGTGACAACAGACATTAACGAACAACATCCGCAGGGTAGTAAAACGGGGCAAAAACGGGAAACGCGTTACAAATTGACGTTTTGAGATTATTCCAGAACAGCATGACTTCATTTCTGGACGTTCTATTGCCAGTAAACCTACTTTGCTATCAAAAGTATATTCTATCCTCCTTATCTAATGGCTTTCAAGTTGACCCGGTCCAATAGAATCGTGAATGCCCCCTTCTTTTCTTAGCATGTTAAAAGTTAATTTTTCCACAATGCTGCGCGTGGCGATTGGAAGAACCAAAAATAAAGCTATAACAGTCCTTGAAGGCTTTTTTTTATAATAAGAAAAGAAAATAATCAAATCTTTCATTCAAATGACTATATATGCACTTGAAAAGTACCAATAAATGACACACTTCAATTCGTGCCGACGTAACTTGTATCCTAATGTCTAACAGCCTACATCTTTATAGGATTAGGGGATGTATAATGAGAGTACAGGGACAGGTCAGAAATTACCAAAGAAATATATTGGTCTGATTTAATTAATGCGTATTTAAGAATAAAAATACGTGTAAACAAAAAGCAGCTGTTAAATTCATGGCTTCCATGTTGGTTACCTACGCCCTAACGGATAGCAATGTGACTACATTTTCGATTTAACACCTAAGTTTGGCTCTGGCTAGTTAGATCGAGCAATGTTAACTAGCCGATTCTTACAAGTCTACGTCATGTTTCTCGATTTAACAGGGCCTAACAGAGTTAACAGGGTAAACACAAAGATCGTGAATCCCCAAATTATCAGTGTTAATAAAATGTTAAAAAAGCTTCTGAAATTTGCTATAAGAAACACTCGTAACTTTCATAATCCCGATTCATCACTGACATAGTACAAAACCCTCATTCCTCCTATCCTTGAATTTTGTACTGTTGTATGAAATCCACACTTTTCTTCACATTCTGAATTTTTAAATAAAGTTCAAAATAAATGTATTGCAATCCTTCATTTTCGATTTCCTCTCTTTTCATCTTATTCTCTTTATAATCTTCCAGCACTCGCTGACAGGAGGCATTTTTTGATCTATTACTTCTTTACGATATAATCAATGGGCGACTAAATTGTACTGAAGTCATTTCATGTATCACTTTCAATGTCCCAATTCATGATACCATTCATCTATTTATGTTTAGTGTACCCTTTTGTAAAACAAATTATATATTTTATTCGCCAATAAATAGAATAATGGGAGAAGGAAATATGTAAAATAAGGTATTGATTTTTTTCATCTAAATTTTTATACATTTAAACATAAATTAAAGGCAATAATTTTTAGACTGTTTTGGAATAAATATACTTGTATTATAAAAAATATAAATATTCTATCATATAAATAAAATATTATATATTATTATTTAAAATATATAAATTTAGTTTAATGGTTATTATTATTAATGCTTTGTTCTTGTTATTTTATAAATTTTGTTTATTATCTACAATTTAAATTGTTTATAACATCGTGATTTATGTTCTTTGTAAAAGTATCTTTGATCCGTATGTATACTTAAAGAAATAAATAAAAATTCTGCGTGTAGGAATACTGACTAGATCGCCCTTGAATTGAGCGATTATAATCAATTTTTCACATGTAGCGTTCCAATGAGAAGTTTTAAATACATAATTATTGCGACAAGGTTGGATGTTTAAGGGAATGAGTGATTTCACGAGGTACATTCAAAATACCATATAAACCGTAAATTTAAACAGTTCAACTGCGGATTGCCAAGATGAGTTTGGTGCACTTTGAGCTTGTTCCAAATGCTAGGGTTGTTGACTTCTGAGCTCTAGGACGAAAATAGTTGGACCAAAGATGATTCGTCAAAAAAATATTATAATACACTTACTGGTGGCCGTTGAGTGCAGCGTGATGCAGTGCCGAGTAACCGCTACCGTCTTGCACATTGGCACCTGGTCCTCTTCGCAAACTGTAACATAAAAACGAATTATTCTATATGTGAATCATCGACAATGAAATATTTTTCATTGTAAAAACAAATGTTCTGTGAAAAAAAGAATGTTTGAGAATATTATATTTCCTTTATGCTAGCTTGCATGGATAACCCAGGCGTATCCATTGAATTAATATAGAACTAAAAGTTAAAATAATCCATTAGAGTTCGTGGTCCGATTGACCAAATAACTTTTTTCAATTAATTAATCTTTACATAAGATATTGATTGAGATAAAAAAGTCAGCGACACGAGCGGGATTCGAACCACGATCTTCGGCTAAATACTCCGCCGCTGTTCTACCACTTGAACTATCGTGATTTCAATCCACTCGGACACAAACTTCCCATCTCAACCCCACCATCTTTTCTTTAGTATATCTTCACTAAAGCTCTCCGTGGCCATTTCATTTGTCGCCGAGAATCGAACAAGGGAGAGGGGTGAGGGAGAGGGGTGAGGGAGAGAGGTGAGGGAGAGAGAGTGTNAGAGTGAGACATATATAAAGGGATGAGAGAGAGAGAGAGAGAGACATATAAAGGGATGAGAGAGAGAGAGAGAGAGAGAGAGAGACATATAAAGGGATGAGAGAGAGGGAGAGAGATTGAATTAAATAACAAATTGAAATAATGGTTTCTAGTAAAATATACAGAATAAACACAAAAGCCCACATCTGAAGAAGGCTAAATGAAGAAGTACCGTCTCATCAAACAATAGGTTGGGTCGCGTCGCAGACGTGCAGAAAGAACGACTGGACGATGTTGGTTCTACTTTAAATTAGTTATACAATATTAACAGCTTTTTATTTAATCACAGTTCATTAGAGAAACGGTACAAAATAGCCAAGGGTTCAATTATACGGCATCGAAAACGATAACCCCTTTTGTTATTCTTCGTTGGTCCCGCAATCCATACTTCCTTTTATCAAAGCTATCTCCTATCGCGACATGGCTCTAATAAGCTACATGAGACCTGAGAAAATATACTCAATTCCTTAGTGGTTTTATTGATTTGAGCTGGCATGGCAACTCTTTTCATTTTTTAATATCTGACCAACTGTTGATTCTCAAAAAGAAAACAGTTACCGAGTGCCTTAAGGCTTTCAATCATTATTTGTGGATTCTCCTGCCACTTAAAATCGAAATTTTTATCAATTTTTAGTTTAGTTCAAATTTTTCTGCCTAGTAATATTGATCAATTAACAAACTTGGGCTAACAACAATTGATTTTGTCAACATTGATTTAATGCATGAAGAAGTTGATAGGATGTACATCAATATATGGAGTGGAGTGCCTACAAGGTACAAATGAAAGATCAATTTTCAAACTGTAAAAGGTCAAAACGTAGGAATATATGTCGTGTAGTATAACTAAGGAATGCTGCCTCACAATACATTTGTTATACTTATTGAATTATAATTTCTCTCAATGCTTTCTACCGTGATATAACATTTTCTTAAATAAGCATAAGCCCCACAATCGAATTATACCGATCTTTGCCTTATATAAAAATAATGAGCTATAAATCGGTTATACGCACTTTTTATGTTGGTTTCAATTGATTAGAAGATTTATGATGATACGTTTCTCATAGTAACCACAAATGAAGTATAATTAGCACCACCCTAATTCGACAGGCGTAGGCACTTAGTGCTACTTAGAATAAGTGCCTGATGTAGCCAATGATTTTCATCAATCACTAGAAACTTACTAAAACTGTTGGCTTTCTTTACAATGTAATAGAAGTAGAAAGACATTCCTGTTTGAAATAATGTTCTAGCACGAATGGGATAAAAGGTTGAAATTGTTCCGATAAAAAGAAAAGCCAAAGTCAATTTTAATGAATCTCGTCATAATAAACATTACAATTAATTAAACAATGTCTTTGTTTTGTTTTCTGACCCCAACTAAAAATATCTAATGGGAGATTATTTATCTAATCGACGAGTGAATGTTCTCTACATCCTCGGTGATCTCATCGCCCAGATATGTCCAATTTAACACCTGTTTAATGACAACAAGCAAATCGTAATAAAGTAAATAACAAAACAAGTTGACTTATTTAATCACTGAACAATTCTCTAAGAAATAACTAAGGGAGTTTCGAAAAACTGACTCATGCATTTTGGTATGCTGTACATACATTCATATACCTTACACATTTATGCTATGATTTTTACCACATGGCACCACTGACACTACGCTAAACACTACCAGAAGGCACATCTTGTGAAACCAGCCTAGGTTTAAACCTTTTAACACTCGCTGCTGAGGGGAGTAAGAGGCGAGTATGTCCCGGGGTGAGATACTAGGCTTGTATGGAAGGGTTAGGGTGAGATGAAAAGTGAGAATGAAACTTCAAATCAAGTCTTAAAACAAAGGGAAGGTTGAGGTCATTGTGGATGGTGAGGTTACAGATTTTTGGGGACCGCGGTAGCCGAGTGGTTAGCATGAGAGACTCTCACGCCGCGGTCGTGGGTTCGATTCCCACCGTCGCCTCTGGCCCTATTTTCCCGATAACCCCCAATTTGAACAACATATATAGGAATTCGTCATGGCTGATATGCAAAGATCATAAGGCCAATAAATATAAAAAAAAAGTTACAGATTTAGTAAAGGGCTTGGAGAATTGAGGACTTTCGCTTAAAATGTTTGGATGGGTTGAGTATAGAACGGTTTCCTGGTACCCTACAATTCTTCTCCTCTTCTCTCTGTTGTCTAAATAAGTCGATTTTTTCTTTTTTTTATAATTAGTTTGGTTTTTTACTACAGTCATATCTGATTGTGATCCAAGCAGATTCTTAGTTGACCACGGATGGTGGCTTCCCTCCCAGTCTAGAGTGGGGATCCTCCTCCAGTATTTTAATTGTGCTGATGACGGTAATTCCTTGTTTCTGGCGTATTGTCTAGGGCCAGTAGGTTTTTTAAATGTAAAAGAGATAGGCTCGAGGTAGATCGTTGGCGGTGGCTAGTATGGGATCTGGATTCGTACACAATATTGTTTTTTTTTCCATTTCGATTGACGAGGTAAGGTTAGAATTGGGTGGTGGCAGGTCAGGAAATGACAAGCATGCTCCCTTCTTATTGTGTATGTCGGAATAGATCGATTTTATTTTCGAGAACTCATTGCCCCACCTGATATTGAAGCAGCGACCAGTTAGGTAGGATTTTAGGATTAGGTAATATGTAGTAGGTAAAGAAGTAAGTATTAAAGAATTGCCGTATGCTCTGTCGAACACTTGGGCCGCACACAGTCTTTCTCCTCTAACGCGGACAATAAAGGAAAAAATGACAATATCTAATACATATATTAAATACAGTATTAAGTAAATCATGGCTGGTAGAATAGATGTAGACAATTATTGCACAGGTGGTTCTTTACTGAATACTGAAATGTCAGCAAATTTAGGCTGTTCTATTTATGTAGAACATCATTTCCGTAGCAAAAGAAGCCGAACTAACGGACATTTGCCAACCCGGCTACATTCTCACCCATTCAAGGATCAATTATAACCATTATTTATCAGGCTCAAGAAAGAGTACTACAATATATAAAAGTCATGTAGACTAGGATGTGTAAAGGAATATTCGATCATTTTTCATTGCTAAATTGAAATCAGTTGTTCATCTCACTTGTATAATCATGAAATAGAATGACTGATTTTCACCAGGTATCTGAAAGCAAACTCATCTACCTTGTCAACTTTAATAATTAAAAGGAATAATCCATTCCATTGAATTTTTTTACAGACGGAACGTGTTTTTATATATGTATTTATTTGTAGTGTTCATAATGCAACTTTAAATCATTGTCTTTTTATCTTTCAAAGAGGAGGACGTTTGTGTTCCGACCGGATGAAACACTCACTGCGCTCCAGACCCTGACTATCTTGAAACATTGGTCACGAAGATGAGATTTGAATCTATTTAAAACTTTACTACTCGCAATGTTAAACTTGTTTTCCAGCGTTTTGAAATTATTGTGTAAAAGTAAATTTCTGAAGAAAAAAAATATATTTAAGTTATATACGAGTATAACTATTTTGTTAAATAAATGTGATGACAATGCTAGGATGCAGGTGTTGCTCCTAGAATTGTCATCAGCACTCTCTCCCATTCTAGAAATTTTATAAGGATTTTCATTTAACAAACGAGTTAGTCTTAAGTTAGATTTCCCGAAAGCACATCGGAGAGATTTGATTTCGATTCGTAAATTAAAAGAACTGAATATATATCAGTACTTATTTGTAATTTCTGGAATAAAGGTTTTTAGAAACGCATTCGACAAAAGAAATTATTTAACTGGCGCAGTCGGACTGGACATTGTCGAAAGTTATTGAATGAATATCGAGTAACTTGCCGTTTCATCGGTTCATCGGCAATCGGACAAACAACAATCGGTGAAGAGTTCAGCGCATATGAACTTTCCTCCCGGACAACGACATCGAACTTTTAGACCCCCTGAACCGGCGAATATGGCTGTAGGAGCTCTCGTTTTTATGTAAGACAATATTTAAAATAATCTCATTTAAATTTGTAATATTATTAACATATTCTTACAAAACGAAAATTTTTATTAATTGTTAACAAATATCCAAAATGGCTCTCCCAGAATTTAAAAGAGAATTTCTGGACATGGTCTCGGAATTCAATGGAGCCCAACCGTTCTAACACGATTCATAGACATATCGCAAAACTTACTTAACACATTTGTAGATACTAACCACCCCAATAACTTCCAAAATGTATACCTGCTTTCATGTTTAAGAAATAAGATAAAAGGTCCTGCAGCTCAAGTGATTGAAAATAGTAACGTGTCAAACTGGGCAGATTTAAAAACTGCATTGTTAGAGGGATACCCCGGCAAAAGGGACGCATTCACTCTCCAGATTGAAATCTCTAGACTCACACAACAAAATGAAAAACCATATGAGTTCTATCAACTGGTACAGAACATTCTTAAAGTTACGAATAGCATATTTTAAAAATCACAATCCCCTTCAATCCAACACTTTAATTGATTATGCGAGAGGCGTCGCACTCCCGTGTCTTACTAAGAGGTCTAAAAGAACCCCTAGGCTCACTTATGCGGACTAGGAACCCAAGTAATTTCACAGAAGCACTAAATATCCTCACGAATGATTTTCAGTTCTTGAAAACATTTCAGGAACCAATCGCCAATTATCCGTCAAGGAAATCTCGCTTTCAACCACAGAGTAGACACCCAGCAAGATTCCCCAATCAATTTCCCTCAAAACACAACATCTAAAACACAACGTTCACAAAACACTATGTTCGCCCCGCGAATTCAAGCCGCGAACGGACGACATCAAACCGACACCCATGTCGATACAAAGAAGACAATCATTCAGAGAACCCAATAATTTTTACACACAGAAAAATTCCAAATTCGGTCAACACCGTCCGAATTACACTGTAGAAGAAATTCATCCCTTAAATTTCCAAACAACCGCCACAGTAAATTCACAACACCAAAATCGGTCGAGCTTGGAACCCTATGGATCATTTTTTAGAAAACACAAGCCTCTACCCGAATATCACTTGATGACACAATGCACCCAAGGAAGCCTCCCATATATAGAATTCAGAAACCTACCCCTCAAAATTTTAATCGACACAGGTAGTACAACAACTTTATCAATCCTGAAATAGCACACAAAAACTTTAAAATCAATAAAATTAGATCCGTTTACAATTACTTCGGCACACGGAAAATCGACCGAAAAATTTAGTACATTTATTCCATGTTCCGATCTATTCCAACGATCTATTCCAAATTAGCGGATTACATTGAACATTTAGAATATTTAAATTCCACGAAAAAATCGATCTCTTATTAGGCTTAGACCTCTTACATATCTGAACGCTCGTATCGATGTTGAAAATAATCAGTTCGTCACGCTGATTCACTACGTTGAAAATCTCATATCAAAAAACCAGTAAAGAAACTGCAATATATAATATAGGCGCGAGGACAGAACAAATTATAAAAATACCCATAAAAAATGTAAAATCCGGTGAAGTGATCGTTCCCCATATAAGCTATAATAATTGCGAGAAAAATAATGCCTAGTAAAACTAGAGGATCATGAAGCGTTTTGCGTAGTTACAAATTTTAGTGATGTAAGTTCGGAATTTAAACTAGAACCTCCTATCCAATCGGAAAACTCGAATTTTAACGGAGTTATCCCATTAGAAAATTCGTACACAAAAAATCATCAAGTCAAATCAAATAAAATAGACCTAACTAAAATCAGCACAGATCACATGAAGCTAGAATAATTTGATCTCGAGATAAGGGCACTGATAATAAAGTCGCTGATAGGCTATCACGTGTCGAACTAAATGTGAACTATGCTGACACAGGAAACAATGAAGTCGATGACTTCCTTATGCAATTCTTTCTAGCAAATCCAGTCATCGCGGAAGAAGTTTTCCAAAACCCTAATGAAATACAGGAAAACCAATCAGTTATCGTAAATTTAGGCGAACTAGAAAACGACAATGAAATTGACATGAGACAGTTCTCTCCAATGCGGAAGGAAATACCATCCCCATTATCGAAGGACCGGTTAATATCGGAAAAAACCAAATAATTATCTCATTCCTAGAACGTAGTCTCACCAAACCGAAAATAATAAAGTTAAACGAAAACAAAAAAAGGCTCATAATCCAAATTTCAAAAACACACTTCGAATCAGACATTACAGATTTCGTAAAAACATATATAGTCCCGACAACAAAATACTCTCTTTTCTTCGAAGACGACATCTATGAACAATTGAGCTCCGTAATGGTAAAACACTTTAAACACTCAGAACTCAAGTTTTTCAAACACACGACAAAATTAATAGATATATTTGAGGAGGAAGAACAACTAGAAATCATTCAAAACTACCACACTGGAAAAACAATCCATAGAGGAATCGAAGAAACTACGGAAAGAATCAAACGTTGTTATTATTGGTCAAACATGAGAAAATCAATTCAAAATTTCATCAACAGATGTGAGATTTGTAAAGTGACGAAATTCGATATAAGACTACTAAAACTCAAATTCAACATAACATCTAACCCTACTAAACGTTCGAAATAATTCATATAGATTCAGTAACTTTTGAAAAAACAAAATTCTTAACATTGATAGATACATTTTCAAAATTCGCACAGGCTTATAGACTAAAATCTAATCAGGCTATAGAAATTGTAAATAAGTTAATAAAGTTTTTCTCTCATCATAATGTACCGAAACAAATTGTCATGGATAACGGAACAGAATTTAACAATTCTTTAGTAAAAGAACTGCTAGGACTTCACAAAATCCAAATTCATTTTACAAGTTCCCAACACCCGGAATCAAATGGACCAGTTGAACGTTTACACTCAACATTCCTGGAACATTTAAGAATACTAAACAATAGACAAGAATTTATGAAAGATTCAATCAGAGATAAAATGAAATGTGCTATCATAGCATATAACAACACAATACACTCCTCCACGAATGCAAAACCAAGTAACATAACCAAAAAGCTACACAAATAAAATAAATAAGCCAAAGAAAGATACTGTGAAGAGCCGGCGACGGCTTAGGAACAGTAGAAAGAAAGAAGGCCAGACGGTGGCTGCAGCATCTCCAGGCGAGATACTCCAAGAGGAAGGACCGCAGCCTGCTCGTTTCGATGAAAGTAGAAGTAGTAAATACGATCCGGGCGGTCGTATCTGAGTGGATCAGGTGAATCCTGAAAAGGTGAGCTTGTGAATTCTGTGACGGCCGTTCCCCCCCCCCCCAGCTCTGAGGGATGGTTGCTTCTTAGAGTATCTCGCCTGGAGATGCTGCAGAAGAGGGGTCATTCTCTCAGAGTTAACTCGGAATACGCGATAGGGACGGTTGGCTTCTTGGGTGGAGCGAGTATGACCCGAAAGGGGGAGCTCGGGAAGCCCTAGGTACAACCGGGAGGAAACGGCACAATTTGGGCACCTCTTGGAGGACTGTGTTACTGCATGAGGCGCAGAAGGGGGGTGTGCCTAGTGTCGTTCTTAGCAACTACGAGGTGCCCTTGGTAGGATTCTTGTTCGAAGAAACGGCAAGAGACCTAGAGGGCGGAGATTGAACCGAATTTTGGTTGTTGGTCTCTGGAGCAGAGCGGGCGGATCCTGAAAAGGTGGGCTTGTGAGTCATTGGGGACTGACGTGCCCGCAGCTTGGCGAAGAGGTTGCCTTTTGGAGGAACTTAATGAGATGCCGTAGAACAAGGGTAGATTAATCTGGCCGATTCTTAAATGTAATAACATCGAGCGAGCAGATGGGATGCGTGTGAAGGCAAGCGCATCTCGAAAATTTTTTACCCTTTTCTAAATTCAAATCCTGGGACTGTGCAGCTGCTCCTAGGAGACTCCAGCACAACCTTCCCAACCCTTGGTTACAAGGGAGGTTTCCAGGCACAAAATAATGGTGTTGCTTTGAGAACGTGACGAACTCTCTAAAGCGTAAGTTGGTTGGGGTACCAGATTCTGTCTAAATATACATTTTTATATATACTACATAACCATCTGCGTATTTTCGTTCCAAGTTCAAGCCCAGCTGCATGAGTAAGGACTCGCAGTGGCTGAGTGGTGAGATCCAGGGAGGCAGAGTTGTCGTCTCTATCTGGGGTGTGCGTGGGAGATTTGGCCGGTGCATTTCGACCACTTTTTGGGCATCCCTTTACGTGCGGCACTGATTAAGTGCACAATGTTAACCCACCCCTCGGAAGGGGCAAGCGGGAGAAGTTAGCATGTATGTCGATTAGTCTGCGGATTTACCGGTTTAGGTGCGCACGCTAAAGAACCTCATGTTAATATAAGACATTGCGACCCGAGTGGGAACTTATGTCAACTGCGTATGGCCAAATCCTGACTCGGGTTAGGATGCCGTTTAGATTCTCTGGAGCCTACCAATCGTTTTCTTGACAATTGGCACGGGTTTCTCGGACGGCCCAGTCTACTTACGCTGCCACCTTTTCTTTACCATATTCTTTATTGCTCGTTTAGTGTTACCATGTCGGTTAACGATAGTAACGTCTGGAGTGTGAGCCGTCCCGGCTTCGTCTGCACGTTCATATTTTGTATTTACTATGTTATAGACATGATTTAGTAAAAGGAATGGGGGAGTTGTTGAACATGACAACAATGGCTAAAATAAACAAGTAATTATCTAATGTAAACGTCATAACGTTATTAAGTAGTTAAGTTACTAAGTTAAACATATTTTACACCACAAATTACTGCATTTTTAAGAATTCTGGAACAATATTCTTAAAAGGACTCAACAAATCTTCTATAGTGAACATTAAGTTTAGCTTTCACAATAATATCTTAGCTACTTATTTAATTTCAATTATAAACAATAGTACTTAATTTATTGAAAAAAGTTGAACAAAATGCAAAGGAATTACCCTTACCCCCACCCAGACGGATATCGAGTACCATGGGGTGAGATATCTGGAGTGAAGGGGTTGAACTGGAAGAAAGGATTCGCAATTTTGAAAAGAAACCCAACAACTAACAAAAAACTAAAAGAAAAGCAAAATAACTCCTGTCATCCAGAATAGCGAAGTCCAATCTGTTTGGTTACACGGAATAGGAGTCATCTACTTTATACTATTTTTTTAATACTATTCTCAATTAAAAAGCCACTACGGTCCACTCAAAGCCACGAAAAGAAGGAACATTCAAAAAGAAGTGTTAATTATTTACAAGAAATATTTTCAACTGCTAAAACAAAGCAACGTTCGAATGTAAAAGAAATTGTGGGGGGGGGTGATTTTTGGCGAGGCTGTATTCTGGCACAACGATTTTGTGGATTTGGTCACCAACAAGGGAAAACACAACTTTATACGATAGTAAAAGTATGATTTTTCCTGCACCTTTAACCATGAAATGAGTTGTTTTGCACGCCGTTTTTATATCCTATCCATTCTCCAAATAATGAAACATCAATTTTTTTTCTTTCAATAACTACGAAGCACATGCTGTGGCAATGATGATTTTGACGAAGTGACCAATCGACGCGTCGTAGAAAAGAAGGTTAAATATTTTTTTTGGCAAGAAACAAAATCAATATTCCTATTTTTATACTCAGAAAAACACCTGATACAATATTAGAGAAAATCTAAAAAGTTGTTGGATACGTAATAAATGAGAAAGATGAAATAGTATCTTCATAAAAACTGCTCAAAAATGAATAGGGATGTTGTAATTTATTTTTAGTATATTAATTAATTAAATTAACCGATATATTCTTGTTAGTTGGATAAAACAAAACGAAACCCAAACTAGAGCCAGCTGACAGATACAATTTTCACGCAGTGACCGAGTGACATACCAAAGTATGTTAAAATAAAAAACAAAGTTGATTTTCGTGATTTGCACCTTAAAAAACCCTTGAATACCAATTTCTGGGGCAAAACAAAAAACTAAATTTTGTATTAACTTTTTCGTAATCCTAGTGCTTCAGATTTTTAAAAAAAGACCAAAGCGGTTTGTATTCATATTTTCATGGTGATAGCCATGAAACGACTTCCACGTTCTACTGGAAACGTCACAGGAGTTTAGAATCCTATAAACTACACATAATGCACAAATGTGGCCTTCGTAAATGAATTAGAATCGGAGATATAAAATAAAACGTTTGAAGTGTTTTTGTTAATTTCATTTTTATTTTTCTCATTTATAATGCTGTATAATCTAAACGTTGTAAACGTAGTCTGAAAGATGAAGAATCCAGCTTTCCTACGACTGTAATAACGTAAAATTTGGATAAATTTCTTAGGAGTTTGAATTTTTAAGAGGAGCGCTAGACTTTGGCGAGAGAATAATCCGAAGCCCGATGAATCCTGCCCAAATATATATTTTTTTTTACTTCGAAAATTTGTATTTAATGATGTTAAAGTGTGCTTAAAACGAATCTGAATGGTTTTTGCGACAAAAAGAGTTTTTTGACCTTACTGCCAGTGTCTTTGTTTTCGTAACTTTTTATTTATCTAATCTCATTTCATACTATCCTGCATATTATTTTCTAGGTCAAGATAAAATAACAAATCAACTGATATATAATAACCTTGAAATACATGAACAAGAAAAATATTTTTTTTGTAAACATAAATTATCTAAAATGTTTTATGCTTGTACATGTGAAATATTTTTCGACCTAGTACTTCCTAGTACCTATCCTTAAACAAATTCAGTTATTCGCGTAGTCTTGTGCCAGTGCAAACACGGTTCCTGCTTTACTCAAAACTTGGTGTGGCCTGGAATTCATTTATTTTTTATCAACACTGTTCAAGGAACATTGCAGGAGTAATTGAGCCGCCAACACCGTACAAAAAAGTTGCAAAACGTAAAATCTTTAAAAAACAAACACCGAGCAAGGGATGTGAAACTAACACCTTTCGACTGTTTTGATTAAAATCCGAAACCTCAGTGATGAAATTAGATTGATTTATAGACTTTATTTTTAAAAGAACTGACACCTGAGTTCCAATTATTAAGCCCCGTTAAAACTTTCCAGGAAGGTATGCTATAAGAGCAAATTTGTCTAAATCAGGAAGCCAACGTTTGATGCCAGTTGTAGCCTAAAACTGTTAATTCCCTAACAAGCACCAGGAAATTAGCACATGAATTAGAAGTTTCTTACATTACAAGAGGCGAATAAACTTCACGGATTATCAAGTCAGCGAGCCAAGCGTCGTGTAGAAATGTTATATAAAACTCATCTGAAAAACCCCACTTATTTTCAATTAACACATAGATCTATTTCGAAAACACTGAGCTCATAGGCAACTGGGAACGTCTGGGCAACCTGCCTTTTATATGGCAAGGCAAAAAAAAAGGTCCGCCAAACAGGACATGTACATTTGCTGGGATTTCTAAGAAGTGATTCGCATAGAATTTTGTGATGTTCAAGCGGAACGCTCTCGAGGGAGGGAGGGAGAGTGAGGAAGAGGGNTATTTTTCTCTTTGTTTATTGCATTTCTGGTATGCTTAACCAGAAATGCAATAAACAAAGAGAAAAATATGAATTTTTTGTCCTGAGTATTTTGTTTAAATTTTATATTATGATATTATAATCATATAAATTCTCTGATTCATGTTTGTAATTATTACGTTATTATAATATACAACTGTGACCGATAAGGAACATAATGGCTGAGTCGATAACTGTACATCATCACAAAAAATGAAAGCATGATCAGCCAATACAACAAACCTTTTCTAGTTTTTTTTTCTTTTTTCTTCTTTTCTAGTTTAAATGAAACAAAATATAAGTTTTGTCATACTAGAATGAATGATAAACAGAGCAAATTTAAGATTTGTAGATAATGTGTGCAATGGCTCTGCTTTGTACATTTATCTAGCTCTTTATTAACTTAATAAATTATCATATGTATGGGAAATTGATTTTTTTTTATGTATTTCTCTCTGTTGAAGTTAAAATGTATTAACATGTAGCATTGAAATAACCTGTATTGTCTGCGGCTTGATGACAGTGGTTTTGAAGTGAAATTAGGTTGAAGGTGCATCCATCGATCCAGCTATGTTTACGCTTAACATAGAATTTTATAATTACCCATAGGAAAAGGCATACTGAAATCTAATAGAAAGTCATTCTTGTTTTTTTTTTTTTTTTTTTTCATCGCTTTTGTTATTGGTTTAATTTTAATCCGGCCTTTTCTAGGGTCCCACCGTTTTTTTTTTTTTTTTTTTTTTGGTGAAAGGTGTTATTTGGTTTTATGATGTCAGTGAGCACAGACAGAGTTGCAGCAGATTGCCTCAAAGTCTAGTGCTCTCATATAATTGTCAACAATTAATGTTCAAAACAGAATCATTCTAGAGGATAACCAAGTTAAGTTTGGCTTAGGTGAATTGATGATTATGTATGATCAGAAAGGAGATAAAACAAGGTAAAATAACTGATGAGAAAATTGTATGATCTTTCGAGGTGGGGAAAATGTGCATGCCCACTGTTGCTCTGGAACATTGTTTAATCAAAGGCACTATGAGAAATGTCATCTCTACTTGTTGCACTGCCTGTGTCAAATGTCAAACACAATCTGTCTATTAAGTATGAAAAGGGAAATAACTGGTAATATGGTTTTTTTAATGGACTTTCACGCATGGTTTTTCTTAATATAATTGATATTAATTTTTTAAATAGTAATTTGGCCTTCGTTTACTTAAATGTTTTGACAAACGAGAGGCAAAATGTTCGTTTTACTTTTTGTTTGTTGGGTTTACCCATTGACAACTATGAAGTTTAAATTGCCAACTGGGCAAAGGGCCAAGCTGTTCAAATAAAAATTCCATTTGACTGTTAATTCACAGGCACAAAGATCACACAAAGAAAATTTAACTTTCCTTAATATATTGCTCCACCTGGCAAGGTCTGACATAAAATCCACACCTTTCGAAATATCCATGTAATGGGCAAGGGTGAAAGGTGTATGGGACGGTTATAGAGAGTAAAAGTGGTCAGGATGCCTTAGTGCTTGAAGAACTTAAAACAGGATAACGCCTGAGGACATGGGGAAACTGCTCAAAATGAAAAGCCTGGAAGAAATAAAAACAAGTGATTTTTCGAAGTAGAAAGAAGGAAGAATGCGGCTGTATTAAAATAGAGCTTTAATAGTAAAATATATGATAAAATATTCAAACTTTTCCTTTAGTACCTGGCAAGTGGGCCACTCCTTTTTGCTCTTTGTCCCAGTATTTTTTCGACAACGGGAAGATTTCCGTTTCGGGCCGCTTCGAGGAGTTCCTGGTCCTTTCCCATGTCGCCGGCGCCGTCAATGGGAAAAATAAACAAAACTGGTGGAACTTAAATATATGTAAATCACATTATAACTGGATATTATAACACTTCATTGATCCAACAATAACAGAAGTAACAGGAGCGCTCCTCGGCGGAGACTCTGAGAAATCCGCCTCCTTTCACCCTCACCACCGACCAGGCACCCAGTTTTGCCCCGGAATCCGTCCACACAAATGTCCCACATTTTCCCTCTAATTTAACGACCTCAAAATACCCTTTGTAAATTAATAATTAATCGCCATCATATTTTCCACATTCAATGAAAAACTATCCTCACATCCTAACACATTAGCCCGATCCGTGTCCAACATTATCTACCTCTACAACCCAGTAAGGCGCTTGAAGCTGAGATCGCCTCACGACCTAATCTAACAACAGTTCATAAATAACTTCGTAGAGCTGTGAGAGCAACATTGGTTGCTGGCTCCCCTCAGGATATTTAAAAATGATAAATATTGTATCACATTGCATAATGTATATATTTGTACAGATGGTAATAAATAATTTTAAAAAAATTAACGCCTCGTTCAACACGGCATTCATTCGCTAAAATACACTCAAAGAAAAAACGCCGGACACTCGTATTTTGTGGTTTATTTCAAACTATATGCATTTTTATCGTTATATTAATTACAACATACTTATTTTAAGTAAACCAAATTAAATGAGATCAGAAATTCATGAGTTTTAATAAAAATTATTTAATTATGCTGATTTGAAAGAAATGTGTGTTTTTAGCGACCGGTTTTTCAATATTTGTTGAAGGGGGAGTCGGTGGCCGCAACGGTTTAGGCGTTGACACGGCGCTCATCACTGTAAGGTAAAGGTCCTGGGTTCAAATCCAGCGGCCCTGCATTCGAACCCGACATACTTATAAATGGGCTTTTTTCAAAAACACCGGCACCCCGAGGGTTGATTTATAACCTGTGCTGTTGCGACCCTTCGTTAAACTTTTTGTAATCAGTGGTGTAGTAACGTCATTTATTGTCTGTTGTAATGTTTGTAAGGCTATAGTTATAGATCTATTTTGCTTTAAAAGTTCGGAGTTCACCTTTTTTATATCGTCAGTTGTCGTACATAATGCATCGACCTGTTTTTGCAGCGTTACTAGCGAATCTTTGCAATTTGGACATTTCCATTTATTTCGTCTTTCATGGCTCAATTCCGTCCAGGTTTCTTTAGACTTCAGTTCGGAACAAACAAAGTGGTATATGTTTTTTGTTTTTTTTAAAGGGGGGGAACGCAACCACCAAGGGTCATGATTGTCCCAATGACTAACTCATTATCTAATAGGTAGAAAGAGGCATACAGATTAAAGCTACCCACGCGGACGGTCGGCCTAGTATATTTGTCTATCTATATTTATTTATTTTTATACTATATCTATTATTATTATTTATTATCTTTATTATTGTCATATCTAATTATTATTATCTTATTATCTTTATTTAATTTATCTTTATATATCTGATCTTGTATATATAGAGAAGGACAAACAGTGTGAGCTCATATTTTGTCGAGTAGATTTGCTGATTTGAGAAAATCAAACAAATTACGTATACTATCATTGTTGTCGCCTAGCATTTCTTGGATGCTTATAGGCAAGGAGTGTAGACGTCTATGGGCTGAATATAATGAGCATGACGTAAGTATATGTTTGATTGTGACGATTTGATTGCACATTCCGCAAATTGGAGGTGCCTCTCGC
Organism: Cimex lectularius; assembly: GCF_000648675.2. Lineage (NCBI taxonomy): Eukaryota > Metazoa > Arthropoda > Insecta > Hemiptera > Cimicidae > Cimex > Cimex lectularius. The sequence goes on along the minus strand of NW_019392750.1, from coordinate 636,442 downwards.
CCCATCAAATGACCCTTAGTGGCTCTGCAGTGTCCAATCCTCAACCGTGCAAGAACCACTTCTTCCCTTCTACTATTTCTGAATGAAGTAGGCCATGCATCTACAGAGTTCTTTATTTCCCGTAGTTTGTTTTCAGATATGTTAGACCAGACCTGTTCCCATTGACCCTTAACTTTTGACTTGTAAACTACAGTCATATCACCCTTTGGAACGTTCCTGATTTGAAGGCCTGTAATGGCTGCTTCTTTTGCAGCTTCATCTGCCAAATGGTTTCACGTTCATTGAACGAAAGCATTTTGTATATGTTTAAACACAAAGTATATTGAGACGAATCGACTAGCAGCTGGGCGGTTTTTGAACAAAAGTGGCACTGGTTAGCAATATTACCGGCACTCGCAGCAATGGAGGGATTAATACTATCGAATGTCTGTCGTTGGCAGAACCGGGAGGTGTTCGGATGGTGCTCATATTTATTACGGGAAAGGCTTAAGTGTATTGAATTTTATTGAATTAAAATTATTTATTCTTACAAAAATTGTTTCAGGTGCGTTTTCTAGATGCGTCCTGCTCTCGATAAGGTAATCGGATTATCTGTTAAATGCGTCTTGTTTACAAAGATGGGTCCGCCTAATCCGTTTTAAAATGTTTCCGCTTCCGTATTTGCGACTATTACGCGATTTCACATTAAACGTTTGATTTTTTTATTTTTTTTATTTTCAGTTTTATATTTATTTTATTTGCTCTTAGCACACGGGGGCCTATATAGGGTGGGTTTTTTTGCTCTGCTACCAAGTGTGAGCCCCTTAATAGAAATTATAATTAATGTGTAATTAATGTGAGTAGGAAACATCTTTTTTAAAAAGGATTGAAGTGTGAGCCCTCCGCTTAACTTTCGGAGAGACCCCGACTAATCATAGTGAACTCTCCCGCTTAACCTTCCGAAAGAGTCCAACTATTGCGGATAATTCGAATTGAAAATTAGGATCATAGAATCAGGGTTAATAAAAATAATGAAATAAAATTATGATTAAACTAAAACGATTTACTTGCAAAATTACCAACAACAAAATAATAATGAAAAAGATTATATTCCTATAAAATTTAATTAGGTTAACCAGTGATTAATCATGGAAGATTGAGACAGGAATTAATTGAATAATTACGAATGAAGGTACCGTCTTCTTCCGCTCGGAGTCCCCGATACACCTGAAGGGCATTCGTCGGGCGCACCTTCATGTTGTTTCCCCTACTCCCCCCAGCTTTATTGGGAGCCGTATGCCTTCGGAAACCACGCCGTGACAAGATGGAATGAGTATTTTCGTGACGGAAATTTCGCGACAAAAAATCCGCCCAACCCGAACAAGCCACATATACAGCGGAAATGAACAGACTGACTACAACGACTTTTTGGATATGCAGTTGATAACGTGACTCAGTTGATCATGTACGGTACAATGAAACCACTTTTCGTTTTGTGTATTTACTAGGCAATGGAGAAGCAGAAGAGAAAGAGAGAGCATTAGATTCATCCATTGAACATGAAAATGGTAGCACTTGGTCAATTACACTGTGAGTATGGGGGACCTCGAATCTATCTTGTCTTCCAATACTATGGGATGATTATAGCTTCATTTGACGAACGTCTATAAAATTCCACAGACAAGGCCTGTTCTGAACTTCCACAATAAATTGGTCCAAGTCCATTCTAGAAGGCTTCACTTGCAGTCTGCCTGTCCGAATTCCTACCTCTTCCGTTCTACATTTGTCCGTCGTCAATGTGGCGCACCCGAACTACTTTGCACTGTTTTGATCTGTTTAGCGGAATCCAGCGGAACATTCTGTCCGCGGACGCTGGTGCACCAACGGAGCTCGACGGAGACATTACGACGGAAATTCCGTTCAGTCTGTCGCTGGCTGTGTGTTTTGAATGTACGGAAAATGAAATTTCTGTCGAGGTAACTTCCGTAACATTCCGTGTTGTGTGGCGCCGGCTAGGTTCTCCGCGAGGCCAGAGGAATTATTACGCGTTATTAAAGGCAAAACCCGGAAATAAATGGTTCTTTAAATTTTAATCTAGCAGTAAATGATTTTACGGTGTTTTGGTGAATTTTCTTTCAAATAATTTATTGAAGTCGTGAGCAGTGGTCAGGCAGGAAGTATTTTAGAAAAACATATTTTTCACTTTTTTGCAGATGTTTCTACCTTTATTCGGGTTATCTTCATGGTCCGGATGAATTACGAAACATATGTTCATTAGAAAAAATACAATACAGATGTAAAATATATAAACTTTGAACCAACTATTTCATAATCACATAAAATGTGGTGCTATTCTTGTTGGGTCGTATTTTGTTTCATGTAAAATTGTTGTGAAACGTGAATTTGTATTCTGCTGATTTTATATGAGTGCGGCAGGGTGGGGAACGCCTTAGTATGCCGACATCAAAAAGCAAATAAACAATTAAAATTTATTTTTGTATTTCTCTTTCCTTTGTTATCTTCCATTAATTAAGTTAACTTGGTTCAAAATTTATATTATTTACATCTATCTGTATTGTATTTTTTCTAATCAACATCTGTTTTGTAATTCACCCAGGCCTTGAAGGTGACCCGACAGTCGTGTTTTGAACGTGGATGGGTGCGGATCAAGAACGTCTTATCTTTAGAGCTAGTCCAACCTTATTGATTTCAAATCACTTTCACAGAGTTAAAATCGCATGATATTTTAAAATTCATTATTTAATCTTATTTATTAATTTTTGTCTTGATCGTTATTACAATTGATTATTAATTGTTAATTGCATGTGGTGTTAATTGTTTATTTATTTTAAAAATATTTATTTTTGTAAAGACATACAAACTTAAAAGTAAGCATGACGGAGTCAAGCGGAGGGAAGGATCCCCCTGATATTCCTCCAGATATTTTTTTAAAATGTAAATAATGAGAATACTATGGACTTTACAGAGTCTCAGAAACATCCGTTAAAAAGAGCAGCGGAAAATGGGTCATTAGGACACAATAAAATATTTCTTGCTTCCAATAAGAATGATTCAAAAAACAAAAAACTAGATCGTAATTCATTATTATCAACTTTAGCTTTAAACAGGTACAAATTAGAGGATAAGGGTACTTACGTAGTATTCATTGAAAGTTCAGACGCACACGTTGGCAAAATGCATCCCATGAAGTTCGGAAAATTAATACATAACTCTAGCTTCGAACACAGGGAGGAAATTTCAAATATGTTACGTTCTGGAATAAATCGAATTACGGTAGAATTTAAGACACAGACAGAGGCCAATGCTTTTGTTAACTCTGCAATTATAAAAGATAAGAATCTTTCTGCATATATTCCGTCCTACTTCATATTTCAAATGGGCGTGATAAGAGGTGTGGATCCGGATATGTCGGAGGAAGAGATATTAAAGGTTATTAAATCTCCCGTCAGAATTAAATCGGTTAGAAGAATTTAAAAAAGTATAACGGAAAATAATCGCACTCGAATTATTAATTTAGGCACTTGCATTCTGACTTTCGACTCACAACAATTACCCGAAGCCGTAACGATTTATGGTACGCGGTGCCGAGTAGATGCATACATTCCCCCCCCCTTCGTCAATGTCGTAAATGCTTCAGATTTAATCATTTCCAAGACCAATGCAGAGGAAAACAAAGGTGCGAGACTTGCGGACTTGCTCATGATGACAATACACCTTGTAGCAATGTCGCAAGATGTGTAAATTGCTCAGGAAATCATAAAGCCTCAGATAGAAATTGTCCGGAGTACAACCGCATTATGGAAATAAAACGGAAAAAAGTGGTATCGTCCACGCTATACTCAACAGTAACCTCTAATAAATATAATCTATTAGCTAATTTGTCAGACTTTCCTAATTTAGATTCTCCCAATGTTAAAGATCAGTCGCAAAAAAATAAGCATACGGTAAAACCTTTTTCATCCTATAGACATAGCCCATATAACATTAAACAAAAAGGCTCATGGTTCAATAAAAATGATTCTGATTCTCAAATAGAATCGAATACAACAACTGCATTTCGGGATAAAATTATTGATCCGACTGGGAGAAGTTTTGCGGGTCCAAAAGCTAATCCGTATTCATTTGATAAAGACGATGCATCTTATTATGTTCAATTATTACAACAAAGCTTACAAACTATTGAAACTGATTCCAACATAAAAAAAGATTATATTTTTTCAAAAATTTTACTAGCCTATCAACAGTTAATCAAAAACCTACGGTTGTCAAATTCACCAGCTTTAGTTGAAAATGCAGAATTAATTCCGCCTAATAAAATATGACTATGACTTGTAAAATAAATAATTTAAATATCCTGAGATGGAATTGTCGCCCCCTAGTTCCAAAAAAAAGTTCATTAGGGGCAGTAATTGACCTAAAAGCTATCGACATTGTTATACTTCCGCTGTCCCCAAAACAGATTGGAAAATACTTCCCAAATGTTGTATCTAAAAGTCAGTTCCAAAAGCTTTCGGATCAACTTGAAACATTTCTGGAGCGTTCCTCAAACGCTCTTCTTAGTTTATTCCATCATGACTTCAAGCTCTTTGCATAATTTTTCCCAAAACCTGAAATTCATTCAATAGAACGCTCGCTCTCTGATACCTAAGAAAGGAGACCTTGAATCCCTCCTTAACGATCTGAACGTTAATATTGGCCTAATATCTGAAACTTGGTTAAACCCCGAAAAAGTTAGTAAATTCTCCGGGTTCAACTTACTTCGATTTGATAGGGATGATAACTACGGAGGAATTTGGATTTTGATTGAAAACGTATACCACATCTTTCTTTCTGTACCAACCATGGAATAAATGACTTGATAACAATTGGGATAAAATGTTTTATAGACGGGTCAAGGCAACTCACTGTAATCTCGCTGTACAATTCATGTTCTAACAACATCTCAGAACCAGAATAGTAAAGAAGAATGAGTAAATCCTTTCAAACATTAACACCCCCATTTATTATCGGCGGCGACTTTAACGTGCATCATATGGTTTTCGGTTCAGGATGGACTGACTCGAAGGGCAGGGCTTTTCTAAATGCTTTAGACGGAAATAATACAGTATATCTAAATGACAGTTCCGCGACGAAAGTGAAGACACCTTCTCAGATTAATAATTCGGCGATTGACATTACTCTTGTGTCGGCAGATCTGGCACTGCGTATAAATTGGTCAGTCTATCAGGATCCTATAGGTTCCGATCACCTTCCCATAACTTTTGAATTGAGTATTACATCGGTTTATCGCGCATTAGGCAGATCCAAAAAATGGAATGTTAAGAAAGCGGATTGGGAAGAATTTCATAATGATATAGTACGAAGAAATTTGGACTCCAAACGAACCGGGTTTGAGGATTATTCAGATTTCGAGGACTCCCTATTACAAGCCTCCGAAAATAGTATTCCTAAGTACAACAATAAATCGCTCAAAAGTAAAAAAGCCAAAGTCTGGTGGTCCATAGATTGCGAAAAGGCTATCGCGAATAGGAAAATTGCGTATACAAGATATAAAAGGTTTTCCACTCTGGAACATTTTGAGGAATATAAGAAAACGGAAGAGGTAGCGCAAAATACTATTCAATCAGCCAAGAGGGAGGCTTGGAAGTCCTTTTGCTCATCCCTTAACAGAAATACCCCCGTGAAAATGATATGGAGAAAGCTCAAAGTTGTCAAGAATATACATTCCTATTCTCCCCCATCTATTAGTGTTGGCTCCTGGACGGATGACTTCATGAACAACTTTTGCCCTCCTTCTATTCCTGGTCCTCCACTTGATTTCAATAGTGCCGCGGGGATGGAAGACCCTTTGGTAGCTTCTTTCTCATTAAGGGAGTTAGACATTGCTCTTAAGAAATCCAATAATTCTGCTCCAGGTATTGATCAAATCCATTATTCGATGCTAAGTCATTTACCAGTTTGTAACAAAAACATGCTGAAAAATCTTTTTAATGTCACATGGCGGAACAACTCAATCCCGGTTACTTGGAAAAAGACCTTGATCATAATGATCCTGAAGTCAGGTAAACCTCCAGACAATGCATCGTCCTATCGCCCTATAGCATTAATGTCTTGCGTGCAGAAAACTTATGAGAGGATGATTAAGAATAGGCTGACTTGGTGGCTGGAACGTAATGGAAAACTGCCCAGTAGCCAATATGGGTTTCGAACGAATCGCTCCGTCCTTGACGCCCATGTGGATTTCGTCTATGAAACATATATAAGTTTTTCTGAAAATAAATGTACACTCGGGCTTTTCCTTGACATACAGGGTGCTTATGATAATGTTGTTCACGATATCCTAGGTAAGAAACTGATAAAAATTGGCTTGCCAAATCTATTAGTCAAAAACATCATGGCTCTGATCACTGAGAGGGAAATCTATTTTGACATTAATGGTAAAGTTTCCGGCCCTAGAATCTCGCGTAAGGGTCTTCCGCAAGGAGGTATCCTTAGTCCTCTACTCTACGCGATCTATGTTGCGGATCTTGTTACGGTTTTACCAGAGGGGGTGNATATATATTTATTATTAAAATTACCCAGTATGCGGACGACATATGCCTGTACGTGTCGGCTAAAGATCCAACAAAATGCAAAACATTTTTAAGTCGGGCAATTTTTGGGCTTTCAGGGTGGATGAATGAAAACGGACTCACAATCTCGGAAGGTAAATCTCTCTTATGCCCTTTTACTAGGAAAAGGAACATTGATTTCCGTGGTAGTGAAAATCTAGGAGGGTATAACTTTCCTGTAGTTCCTCAGGTAAAATTTTTGGGTTTACAGCTCGATAGGAAATTAATGTGGAAACACATATCTCTTACATACTAATGAAATGTGAGAAGCTGTACAATATTTTGCGGTGTATAAGTAATAAAAAGTGGGGAGTGGACCCTCAGAGGTATGTTGTTTTGTAGATCGACTGTTAGAGCTATTTTAGATTTTGGATCAATTTTGTACGCACAGGCTTCTAACACCTCCCTGAAACGATTGGATACGGTTCGGAATAAATTTCTTAGGAGAATTTTAGGTTGTTTACCTAAATCCTTGTTGGTAGGTTGTTTACTTACCCATTTCAGCATTATCTGCAGAAGTATGTGAACCTCCATTAGAGATCAGAAGAGAAAAGTTGGCGGGTAATTTTGCAATTAAGCTATATTCAGAAGTTAGTCCTATCTTTTCTAAAATCAATCAGTTGATAGTCAAAGACCTCACAAATCTGTTTTGGCAAAAAAAGAAATCCCCTCTGTTGGTTTCCTCCTTTCTCTCTTTAACTCCCCTTATATTCTCTCTATACAAAAGCATACCTCCTATTTTTACCCTAGAATACGAGACAATTGTAAGAGAAATCGACTATTACACGTTCAGGGATTATTCCGAGTTTCTTCCTCTACAAGCGCAGAAGGAATTTTTATCTGATATGAGTAGGTTCTTTCCTGATTTTCGACTAATTTTTTCGGATGGTTCCCTAATAGATGATAATACAGGATGCGCTTTATTCGATCCACTAAATAAGCATCATGAACAAGTTTCTCTCCCAAAAATTTTTTCCATTTATTCGGCCGAAATCGTTGCTATAATCAAGGCTTTAGAATATGCCGCAGATATTTTGTCTGCATCTTTACGGATAGTCTAAGCGTCATTAAGAAAATTAAAAATTTCAGCTTAAACTCTAAATGTGAATATCTCATTATCGAGGTTCTTAAGAAACTATAGGAATTGTTCCAAATATATAATAAAAAGTTTACGTTATGCTGGATCAAAGGGCAATCGGGGGTTTGCCACAACGAGGCAGTGGATAAGCTGGCCAAGGCTGCCACTGAAAGTGGCGCTACTCTTGACAAGTGCTATACTAAAAAGGGAGGAGATCTTAAAAATCACGTTAAAAAAATATGTTCAGAAAAATGGCAAATGTTGTACAATTCTCCGGAAGCTGGGAAACATTATCGTGCTATATTTACCAACATTCAAAAGCAACCCTGGTTTGCAGTCGGGGGTAAGAGAAAGGCGTTCTACTCCTCTATATCTCTCGCCTTAGGACAGGGTATATGTGGAGCGTATTTGTATAAAATAAATTTAAGACCCACCCCTAATTTTGCTACATGCGATGAGGTCGAGGATCTCAAACACACAATTTTGATCTGTAACGAGAACGAAGTTCAGAGAGCGGACTTATTACGGAATATTGCTTGGTGTAAAAGTGTTGAACGGCCCTTTCAATTTGGACACTTTAATTGGCACTAATGATATAGATATATATACTCATATATTTGATTTTCTGGTGTCATGTGGCATTGAAATTTAGATTATAGGATTAGGCTAGGTTGGGTGTGGCGGTTATGGTCGGGGGTCGAGTGGGGTCATTGTCGGGGCGCTTGATTTTTATAAAGCCCTTTTGTCCCCGCTGGTTTGGTTTGGGCAGGGCCTCCTCCTGGCCCCTTTGGTCGTCGCCGCCTCGTCGGGTTTCATACAGTTATTTCTTTGGCCAATGCATAAAGTACGGTCAAAAAAAAACTTCATGCCTGACCGCAGCTCACGACTTCAATAAATTATTTGAAAGAAAATTCACCAAAACACCGGAAAATCATGCTGCTAGATTAAAATTTAACTAACCATTTATTTCCTGGTTTTGCCCTTAATAACGCGTATTACTTAGAGCCTTAAGGGCCGGTTTATGTTCAGCATTTATTCTTCGGTTAGTTCCCAGTTGGACCTATAACCCTATCCGCTGGATAAGCTGTTTATGTTACGCCACAAATCGTTAACCGAGGGTTAAATTTATTGTCGAGTTAAGAGCGCCATAGTAAAAGATTCAAAATATGATAATCTGATCCCAACCTGTCCATCAAACCGCATATTGTTTTGTTGTCCTAAAGTGAGTGTTGAGCGGACTCCCTTTTTTCAAATAAAAATAAAATGAAATAAAATAAAATAGACGAAAGAAAGGAATACGCTATGAAATAAAACAATGTTTAAAAAAATAACGAGGGGTTGCAAAGAAGGATTTTACTTACCTGTGACGTCACTGGGAGTAAGCAATGGATCGAGGACTGAGTTCGGGCCCGAGTCCGCCTGCTCCCGATAGTAAGGCACACAGTTGGTCCAGGTAAAAGGAGGAAGACCGATTTTAGCGTAGGGATGCTTGAGCAGAAACGTGAGAGGTTCGTGGCTTAGGCTCACCATGAGGACTGAAGACAACGTAAGGAAGGGACATGAAGGGCAAATCAGGATTAGGGAAAATGTAAATAAGAAACATACGAAACATTACCACGCACTCTGTGGATTGCAAAAGATGTTTCCTGGCCTTAACAGTGAGTTTTAAAACTGGGTTGAGAAGAGAACGGAAAAACTGCTAGGTTCGTAAAAATAGAAACAACCCTGCCAAACTGTGGAAAGACGTCGGTCTCTGGCCTACGGAGAACGGGTCAAAATGGGAAAAGGTTATACTGTCAAGTCTACGCATTTGTCATACACGAATAACGCACTGGCAACTTCTGGACGGAAAGCAACCGCGTAACTGCCCATTAAGCAAGGATAGAATAACAGTCGATTACCTTTTCAAGTGTAGAAGGCTTGACGTATGTGTTGTTTTGGGCCCAACCCTGAATCCCGAGATCGGAAAACAAGGACCATAGGGTTTTTTGACCGGACCTGACGAAGGTAATATCTCATCTATCGATCATGGACCTTTTATGATAAATGAAATATTCAATATAAAACCACCAATAAAATAACTAAACAAAAATAGAAACAAAAGAAAAAATTGTATTTACTCAAATTTTATTTATGAAAACCAAAGAATTAATTTGAAAACTGTTATCTCAAAGCCTATTTAAATGTAAAATCAATGATGTTCCTTCTAATTTAATTTATTATTTATAATAATCGAAGAGTAAATTTTAAGAATATTTGTATTAAAATGTATTTAAAAACAAAATTACAATTTTTTTATTATTATTTTGTTAATTTAAAGATTTTTTTAATATTTTATAATACAACCTATTTAACAATAAACTTACTTTTTTTTTAATATAAGGTAATTTATTTTTACAAGGGAAAAGAGTAAAATTAAACAATCGTTTATATTCTGTTACGACCTATTCTAAAATAAAATACAATATTTCAAAAATCAAATTTAATTCATTTTTATAAACAAGGGTAAAATTAAAAATCTTTTCTTTTAATTATCACCACCTACGCGGACGACACCGCAATCCTATCCTCTAACTCGAATCCTGTCTAAGCTACCTCCAATATCCAGGAACACCTTGAACTTATCGAAGACAGTGTAAAAAGTGGAGGACAAGACTGAACGAAGAAAAATGCACTCAGTGTACTTTTGCGCTGAAAAATCAGTCTTGACCTCCATTGTACGTCAACAACAAAGAGATACCAGTTTCCACTCAAGTCAAATACCTGGGACTATATCTCGACAGCAAACTGGCTTGGAATCCACACACAAGACTTAAAAAACAGCAACTTAATACAAGACTTGGACTACTACGAAGACTTCTATGACCGAAATCGACTTTAACAATTAAGACAAAGCTAACACTGTACAAGACTTTACTAAGACCAATATGGACATACGCAGTGGAACTGTGGGGTACTGCCAAGCCTTCCAATATCCAGCGCATCCAGTCCTTCCAATCGAAAGTCCTTAGACAAATTGTCAAAGCGCCTTATTATGTCACTAACCTCACTATCTACAAAGACCTCAACATTCCTTTAGTCAACGAACTAATTCGGTCCAGATTCCAAACCTTTGACACCAACCTTTCCAACCATTCTAACCATACTGATCGAGCCTTCTCCACTCATTCCCACCCTGACAGCCCACCACGTCGTCTCAACCTACGTGGTATCGTGACCTCGTTGACCCCCAATTATACACACTGAGTGCCAGCAGTGGCTGGCTCCTCAAAGCATGTGTTCTACCGGTGCAGTGCTGGCATTAGTGCTGGTTTTGTGCTGTGTGATATATTAATCATGTGTACATATTTGAAAAGTAAGCTATTTACCTATCTATTTTAAAATAAAATTACAGTGTTATCACTACTGTTAAATCAAATGATTATTTGGAGATCGTGAAATGTGGTCTTGTGTGGTGATGTAGGTTTTGTCAGATCAGGTAGTGAAATAAAAGCTGCATTTTATAAATTAAAGGTCCGACCATAAATCCGTAGCCACCAGAGATGTTACAGGTGCCAAAGATTTGGGAATATTTCCCTGAGATGCAAGTCCACCCAGGAGGTCTGCGAGTGTGGTATGGAGGCGCATCCGAAAGAATCCGGATGTACCAACCCCCCTTGGTTAAATTGCAGCGGCAATCATACCTCGCGATCACCCGACTGCCCTGTGTTAATAAAAGAAAGAGAAATAAAAAAATTAAAAGTCCTCAACAATATGAATTTTCGAGAGGCCAGGACAATTGTTGAGAGCAGGGGCAATGCGGGGACGTATGCGCAGGCAACAGCACATCCTACTCTGGGGCCGAGGGCACCAGATCAACCCGAGACGGTTACTCCTCAGGAAGGAGAGGTTTTCGTACCTTCTCCAGGGAGGTGCACCCAGATCCGGGGGGCAGGGCCCACGGAGGAGTAGCCAGCCATCTTAATAAGAGATAATATATCGGTGAATGAGGTGAGGCTGAATACAAACATACAGGCGATCACGGTGAGGATAGCAGTGTCAATGCACCTCACGCTGTGCTCCGTCTATCTTCCTCCAGACGGATCGTGGCAAAGCAGTGGGGTCTCTGCCTTGGTCGAGCAACTGCCCCCACCGGTGATGTTGTTGTCGATTTTAATTCCCACAGCACGTGGTGCGGGTCGGTGCGCACCGACACCAGAGGCAGGGAGATGGGGACCTAATCGGTGAATCCAACCTGGTCCTCCTAAATACCGGCGCTGCTACGCACATTTAGGACAGGCAACCTTAGCGCGATCGACCTTTTTAGCCTTGCCATCCTTGGTTTATCGTGTAGAGTGGATTCCATTGGGGGACCCCCACCAGAATGACCACTTCCCGATAGTGTTGAAGACTTCCATCTCGAGAGGGATATATCGTTCCCCCGGGAAGTGGGGTCTGAAGCGTGCGAATTGGGAACTTTTCTCCGCGACGGTGTCGGCACACGAATTAACAGGGAATGTCGACACTGATCTTCTCTATGAGAGGGAGATCAACGACGCCGCAACCAGAGCGATCCCCAGGACCGGAGGATGTTCTTGTATACCACGAGTTCCTTAGTGAAGTGATGGTTGTACACGTGCACAAGCGGCGTTCCGCCGTTTCAGAAGGCATCCGTCGGAGAAGAACCTGGCAGATTGTAAAATGAAAAGAGCAAGGGAGCGACGTGCCTTTAACCAGGCAAAAAAGGACAGCCTGGCGAAGTATGTGTCGGAAATGACCTACCGTACTTCAGCCAGGGAGGTCTGCGTCACCACTGATCGAGGGTGTGTGACGGAGGCTTTGGATGTTGCCGAGGAGTTGGCGCAGCACTTCGCCTCTGTATCCATCTCTGAATCATATTCCGAGGCCTTCCGGCACAGGAAAACCGACATGGAACGTACTGGGTTTGATTTCAGTGGCGGAACTGATGAAAAGTACAACGTGCTCCTGACGATGGGGGAGTTCGAGTCTGCGTTGGGGCACACCCGGATTTCAAGCCCCGGATGTGACGGTATCCCATATGAAATGCTTCGACACCTTCCCCATAGTGCGAAGTGTCGACTGTTTGAATTATTCAACAACATATGGGACTCAGGCTCGTACCCCGATCGTTGCCGAGAAGCACTCATTATACCGATCCTCAAGAAGGGTAGGGACCCAAGTCTGGCCACAAATTACAGACCAATTTCGTTGACAACCTGCTTGAGTAAGATCCTGGAATCCATGGTGAACGGTCGACTGACCTGGCACCTTGAGACAAAGGGATTTTACAGCCAGTCCCAAGCGGGTTTCCGTAGGCATCGCTTCGCAGTAGATCATGCTTGTCAGCTCGAGGGAGACATTCAGGACACATTCCTGAACAGAGAACACGCTCTGGCCGTGTTTTTCGACCTCGAGAAGGCGTATGATACTACGTGGAGATTCGCGATACTTCGGAAATGTCACGATTTCGGACGGAGAGGTAAATGCCAAGGTTTATCCGGGGTTTCCTTGAGAACCGTAGGTTTCGAATCAGACAGAGGAACGTTCTTTCTAGGGCTTACGTTCAAGAGAACGGTATCCCTCAAGGTTCGCTGATGAGCGTTGCGCTTTTCTCGGTTACGGTGAACGGTATGGCTTACGGCGTCCCTCTGCAGATAAGGAAAATGTTCTTTGTCGACGACTTCTGCTTCTACCATTCAGGTAAGGATCTGGCGGAGGTTGGCGGTTGGTTGCAATCGGCGATAGACGTAGTGGCTGCGAGAGCAGAGGAAACCGGATTTGCCTTCTCAACGTCAAAAACGGTGTGCGTCCCCTTCTGCAGGCTGAGGGCGCATAGCCCCCCTCAACTCTGCCTAGGGGGCATACAAGTACGGTACGTTGAGACGGTGAGGTTCCTCGGTCACCTATTTGATGAGAAATTGTAATGGCAGCCACACATCGACGCCACTGAGGTTAGGGGAAGGAAAACCCTCACACTGTTGAAGTTTTCTTGGTTACTTTAGGTGGGAAGCGGATAGGAGGGAGACCCTGATAAAAATGTTCGACTCGCTGTTCTGTTCGAGAACCTTTTATGGATGTATGGCCTATTCTTCGGCCCGTAAAACGCTACTGAGAAAGCTCGATAGCCTCTATTATGAGAGCAATCTCGGGAGCGTTCAGGACCAGCCCCATGGCCAGTCTCTGCTGCGAGCTGAGGGTCTAACCTCCCGAACTGCGGAGGGAACGACTCACCCTCGGATACGCGACAGGGTTCTTGGCTAAGCCGTGGCATCCTCTGGCTGGAGCGATCCTTCAATAACAGACCTACACCGCTCTGGACCCTTCCTGCCGTACTCGTCCGTTACGATCTGTCGAAGTTGCCCAAATCGTGTACACTGCGATACCTCTACAAAGCTAAGCTCTATTAACTTAAAAACAGATACGCCGGTTTTCGTCTCGTTTTTACAGACGGGTCGAGGACCGACGATGGTGTGACGTGTGCCGTCTTCGTGTCAGGGAACGGCCAAGTCTTGGTTGTTGCCTCCGCACTGCAGCGTATACACGGCGGAAATGTAAGCGATTTGGCACGCTCTCGAGGCGGTGCAGACCGACAAGGGTTCAGCTTTCCTCGTGTGTACCGACTCTCTGAGCGCTGTTTGGGCACTGCGTGACGGATTCTCTGTGGATCCTCTGGTCGTGCTCTTGCTAGAAATATATGCAGAATTGGTGCGCCTCGGAAAAACGGTGGTTGTTGTCTGGGTCCCTGGACACATCGGCCTGGAGGGTAACGAACGCGCGGACGCGGCGGCGAAAGCTGGAACGTCACCAGATTGGACCATCGCGATCAGGCCCTCTGACGCTAAACAAGCTGTAAAAAAGATGATACGGGATAAATGGCAGCGTCAGCGGGCAGGGTCATCCGAGAGGCTCCTTCATGTTAAGTGCACGACCTGCAGATGGCCTCCCGAGGATCTGAGTCGTAAAGAAGGAATAGTTCTTACCAGATTAAGAATAGGCCATACATAGGCCCATAATAGGTTGACACATGGGCACTTGCTGGTCGTCCAATCTCCCCGCAGGTGTACATTATGCAGAGAAAGGTTGCTCGATGTGTCACACATAGTCGAAGCGGGTCGTGCCTTGGGTCCCTACAGGTAAGAGAGTTCTCGGACACAGCAGTGAGTTTCAGGGTCCTCTGTTTCGTTTTTTACAGGAATTGAGAATTTTTTATTGTACATAGAAATAAAGGTATGTGTTTTGTGTTTCTGTGTCTTGTATGACTGAATGTATTTATTGGTGGGGGTGCTGATGGCGAAGTAGCTTCTCCATCGCCTCTCTGGTTGTGTACATGACTTGGGCTGATGATGGAAATTTTATATCGACCCCAATCGTGGTTAGTTTATTATAGGGAATATGTTGATGGAGGAATATGAAGTACTCCATCTACCAAACAGTATGAGTGCGATCGTATATAGGTATGAATGTATTTATTGGTGTGATTGTGTATCGAGAGTGTAGCGGTATTATGTTAGTGCTTCGGGGCTGACCAAGCTGTCGGATGCCCCTGTCAAAAAAAAAAAAATTATGTTAATACGAAAAGAAACCTTTTGTCTATTTTATACCAGTTCTTTCCTTTCATAAATTGCATAATTATCCATAGCTCATTCGTTCTGTTTATAATTATACTGCACTGAACTCTTTTAATATTGGGCACAATCCAACGAAGCGATAAACATTTTCTACCTCCACTATGTTGCATAGCGCATATTTCTCTCTTTCCACCTCTCGGTTTATAGAATTATTTAGCCCTAATAATTTTCCCCTTTCTCTAAAGATCGTTGACACAAACAACAACTTATTTTTGTTATTTATATTATACTTTGGACCTCCGTGTATTCCATTTTATTCTGAAACCTCTTTCTGTAGTCACTTTTCAATTTATTAGTCGAATATGTAGTAGGAAACCAATCCTACAGAAAGGAAACTGTATATTTCCATTTCTTCTGCCTTTAATTTGTGTTTTCCACACTTAAACAACATATAATTGACGAAATTGTTCACAAAGGATCAGCTGTCAGGGGCAAAAGTTGAAAGTAAGTAATTACTGTGAGATAAGCGATGAAGGGAGGAAGGGGCAGCATGTCGCTCTGGCAAATGGTGCGGAAAATGTCAAACCCGCGCCCTTGCCCCTGCATTTCATTTGATTTTGGCATTTTATTACCTAGGAGAATTGATGTCCAACCAGCCGGGGAGCCGTTCCAATATTGTTCAGCGCAAGTTTCCATCATACCTCGCTCACCCTCGGCCAGATTTTTGTTCACGTCCGTAAATCAAAATTAACGTTTCCAAGCTTCAACAGTATTTCCGCAATCTCAACAACTCTACGACTGTCTAAAAGAACGGTACTTCTCATCCATAACACGAAAAGGATATTATCAATTATGCATTCACCCAATACGGTTGCACGGTTTTCTCCACATATTTCTTGCTTTTTCAGATTGTTATTCAGGCTGGGTGCGTTTTGCTTTAGCTCAAGAGTAGCAGCGAGAATGGGCAGATTGGTAGAAAGCCTCTCTTACCATTCTAGAAATACGTTAACTAGCAGACTTCCATGCAATGTCAATGGCTGCTCATTTCTTTCCGATCAGTTTCTATCGCGTGATACCTCATTGGATCGCAAGCAGTGTGAACAGGTCCCACGCTGATCCATGCATAGCTCACTCAAATCACTCAAACCTCCAAGTAGGATGTTAAGGCCCAAAATTGCCGACGAAGTACGCTCGTCGCACCGTTGGAGTTGATAGAAAAGTAAATACCTGGTGAATATAAGTGAAGAAATAAATGAAAAATATTAGGCGCCAGTCTTTCTATTGTTAACAAAGAGAACGACAAAAATAAAGAGGAAGGGACCAAAGATAAATAATAGAAAATAAAAAAAACTCTCCAACACAGGAGAAGAGAGGAATACGAAAAAGTCCTTTTCCATCGCAAATAAAATAAAAAAGAACCACCTCTATCAGCTTATGCTGTTACATATTTAATAAACATTAGTAGAGTTTCACAATTTACATCATTCTGACAAGTGTTATTTCATTAAAACTTAGGAATTCAGAAAAAAACTTAAATTTTCAATGTTGAGGTGTAATTGGATTATTCGAGTATCTTTTAAAAGATACCAATCTTGGTTTTGCAATAATAGAAAAACTGTCATAATCCGGGCTAGCAAATATGATCGATAAACCTTGTAACTCGATTCGTACAAATTTGGATTTGAATGCTACCTTCCATCCAATATTCAAATAATGCTGAAGATTGACCATAATTTAACCAGTTGGAAATTGTGTAAAATCAAGTCGGGCATATTTGAGCTGTACAATACAATTGCGAGAGTAACTGGTGATCGTAGCTCGCGGGACGAAAACTGATGAACTTTCAGCTGTTTGATGATGAGCTGAGCGGTGATCGATCACCATTGCCATCACCCCATCATAATAATGTAATTAGGTAATTATTATAGTATTCATTCATTTTCTTTGTAAAGCTTTTGGGGTTTAGTTACAAATTATCGTCTATTATGTGTAAATGCTTTTTTGTTGATGTGAACAAGATCTGTTAACCATAAATTTTAGTCTTTTGTATGACACAAAAACACTGAAATCGAAAAGAATGGAGCTGTAATTGACTATGCACAGATCGGCGTGCGACCTGTTTACAATTCCAGCGATGCGACGCGATGTCGCGCGATTAAAAGCCTAAAATCGCAATGAAAGGAGCTGTCATTAATTTAGAAGAAGAAAACGCAAAGAAAAAATTTACCTCTTCTAGCCTCGCCTTAACCAGGTAAGGGTTGAAGGAGGCGATGAATCAATAACCACCTGTCTAGGTCTCACTAATGCCAAAGAAATTCTTATTAATTATTTTAACTCATTTTTCGATTTCAGACATTGAGTATTGCATTCATTTGTAGGACACAGCATAGAGTATGTGATTGCAAGAAGCTATTTTTTGTGGTAAATCATAAAGGTAAAGATAGAAAAGGAGAGGGCCCCTGAGGAACATCCTGCTTTACTGGCAATCACGAGATCTCATTTTAATGATATTATGTATTTTCATAATCGCTTAGTTCTCTCCAGGAAGGACAGGAGAGACCAAAAAACCATCTTTTGAAGAAGGATGACACGGTGAAATCAAAAAGTGCTAGAACAGTGACCATGCCACCGACCAAACTCCTTTGGACATCACTCAACTTAAGCAATGCTGTTTCAGTTCGGGGGGGGGAATATATATATATATATATATATATATATATATATGAAGGGGGTTGTCCCCCAATTCCTTTTCCAAAAGAGTACTAGGTCATTCACTAGCTGTCGTTAGTACAATTCCATTCCCTGGGTTTTCTTTGCAACCCAGAATATGTCTCCATTGAGCGGTTGAGTGGTTCGCGGAGGATATAGGTGGCTGTTTCTTCCTCCTCACTGCATAATCTACAGACGGGATCGTTATTGAATGATGTGTACATGTTTTCTAAGATGCCAGTCGTATAGTGATACCTCTGAGTGAGTTTGCTAGTCTTGGTGAGGATTGTTTTACCATACTTTTACTGTGAATAGCGTCTCTAAAGTTTAGCCACTTTTTTTTAAATACGTATGTAGGATGAGGGAGGAGTACACAGTATTAGGAAACACTTGCAACACAAAAAAAATACGTTTTATTATTTAGGACGATAGAACAAGGACCACACGATATTAGGCCGACACGAGTCACAACACTGCACAGTCAGTATGTAAAATTTACTTCCTCGCTGGAACTGTCAGCCGTTCCTCTAGTCGGCTTGTCACACTGGCGACTAAATCAATGGATCCACGTGTCCATCCTACATGTATGATGTAGGATAATATTTTATATTAAAATGCAACAATTTTTGTTGCTATTACTATTATAAGGTGGGCCACGTGCTTGCTACTCAGTGTAGGTGGTTGAATATAATTTATGTTTATGTATGTATAATTGTTATTGTTTTTGAAGATATTTACTTACGCGATGCTCCTCCAACGACGAACAAGTTCTACCTGTTTCTGCAGTACTGAATGCTAGCTTACCTTCTTCGGTACAAAAAGTTGGAGGACGTCCCGCTAGGTCGAACCACCTACCTACAGCATCTTACCTTCCTGTTTCATCGATTCAGGCAAAACTATTTCTTAATTATCAAATTCCAAGCATTAAAAGTCGAACTAGTAATCAATTTTTATATACCGCTTGGGATTATGGAAGAAATTTGAGGTATAGAGTTTCACATAGTAAATTACCTATCGTTTCTTACAATCTGCCTATTGTACAAGAGTTACAACGCCTATATTTGTAAGGTTTGGGTTAATTTGTTTTTCTAAGTTTTGTCATAAAAGGGGGAAAATAAAATTAAGAGATGAAATTAGGCTTGGCATTTTATCCTTCCAAGTTGTTTATTAAGTAAACCAGAACTGATATTTTTTGAAATATGTTGTTTCTGTTAAAAAATAAATAAATAAATAAAATAAAATTCTGCTTGAACAGAGATGCAATATTTTTTAGCAACTCTGCCCGGCATTGGTTTTTTTGCGCAAGACGGCGCCGATATCTTGCGCCACCCCTTTGCCCGTGCAACGCACAGCCCCTCTAGGGTTTTTAATCAACCCTCCATTTGCTTTTGCAGCTCGATTCTTAATCAAACCCTGTACGTTCTTCACATCGATTTTCCCTTACACTGCAAACGTGGGTAGCTCCTTTCTGCAATTTTGTTAACAGCGAAAACCGCGTTTGTCAATATCTGACGTTTCAATCAGAAATAATTTTTGTAACAACTAACCAAGAAAGAAGCAGATAAAGCATATACTAAATAGTCATACTGAAGAAGGCGGAACACGTTTGACAGATCAACACAGCGATAGGGAGACTGCTGGGATAATAATGAAAGCCCAAAGTTCGAAGAAAGCCCTTCTTGACACAATGAAAATTGTTGCCACTTAGTATTTTCGGGTTATCATATTGTTGTATTGTGTTAGCTACAGTTGTTCGCATTCATTCCATGATAGGAACTATCCACAATCAAAAAATCTAGTCATAAGCAATGGTCAACCACATCTATTGGTCCAAGAACCTTTCTGTTTCATAGTTAGTGGAACAAACCCTAGGACAGAATCAGAAAAAAGATTCGCCCAAGAAAGACTCACCTTAACGAGTAGAAATTACCGGTCACAATTAGAGAAATACGTGGTAGTAAATATACAGAGCAATATATATGAAACTAATTTTAGTTTTAATTGTCTACATTTATTTTTTCATAATCGAAGTATAGAAGAATATGAGAAAATTGAGGTACAGGTCGCAAACATAATTATTTATTGTTTTAAAGTTCTTTTATGAAGAAAAGATCAAAACCAGATCGTTTGAAACACAACATTATTTCAAATCTTCTAATTCAGCTTCTAATCGTGCGACATCGCAAGCAGTGTAAATAGGTCGTACGCTTATCAATCCAAGTAAAGTCAATGGCAGCTGTTATCATTGTGATTTTTACCTTCTAATCGTGCGACATCTCATCGAATAGCTTGCAGTGTAATCAGGTCGCACTTTGACCCGTTCAAAATAAATGAAAGCTCCTTTCATAGCGCTTTCAGTTTCTAATCACGCGACATCGCATCGCTCACAGAGTAAACAGGACGCACGCTGATACATGCTAAGTCCTAACGATCCTTCCTTTGTGATTTTTACTGGCACGACATCGCCCCTAGTTTATAACGTTAACAGACAAAACCATCGAAAATCTACAGCTTCAGCTATTCGCAGACATCCACGAAATATCTATATATATATAACCAAAAAATATAAAAAAATGGGAGACCGCAGTAGCCGAATGGTCAGGGAGTCCGATTCGTATTTCCAATGCTAGCAGTTCTGAGTTCGAATCCTAAAGCAGGCTCTAGTGCTTCAACCGTTGACGATGACATCAAATCAAGCTCTTGTCACAAATAATGCACGATCTATGATACGAAACATCGCAGAGAAAATAAACATACCTCATAGTTTCAACGCATCTGAGAGGAGTTGGATATGTTTGGGGTCGGCGATTCCATTCTAAAACGCAAGTAAACTATTCATTTTTAAAATGTTTAATAACTGGGGATGAAAAGTGGATCCTTTACGACAATGTTCAGAGAGGAAAAGGCTTGGGAAAACGTATCGACCCTCCGTTAACAACTCCAAATTCGGATTACATCCCATGAACATTAGAAGGGGATTTATCATGAGCTTCTTTCACCGAACCGAGCTGTTAATTACAGTGTATACTGCAATAATTAGAGCGATAAAACTCAACAATTAGACAACCGGCATTGGACTAGTCCACTTGGATGGCGCTCTCCCCACGAGCCTTTGCAGACGCGCCAGAAATTGGAGGTATTCGCCTAACAATGCAACTTCGGCTCTGAAAAACTCTATAATGATGATGAGGAGTCATACCATTTCACAATACCTTTTACATATTTTTCAAATTACTGGGGTCTGCCGTGATTCGAACTCAGAACTGCTAGCCTGGCCAATACAAGTCGGACGCCGGCTCCCCTTAATCGTTCATTAAACGTCCACTAAGTGAAATTTTGTTCACAGACGCAATCATTGCGATGTATTCTATATTTTTTAAATATTTTGTAGCTAAAAATTAAAAAATATAAATAACAGGAAAAGGACAATAGATGAAGACGTAGTTTATCCGAAATATCACTAAATTTATTTGTTTTTAAATCTAATTAAATGTTTGCTTGGTTCTATTCTAGGATACACAAGTATGATATAATTACAGAAGTCTAAAACAATCTTACAAAATATGACCATAATTTAAATCGCAGAAAACAAGTTTAAATTAGAACTACAAATATCTATAGTGATTGAAACTGTTACGAAATTACTGTAGTTTATCTAAGAGAGGGCGATGTTAAACATATTGTATGGCAATACATACCATGGTCTTACTCTGCTAACGGTAAAAGGCCAAATACAATTAACAAATACATAACTTTGCCCATATTCATTACAAAAATTATTATTCTTTTCTCAATACCATTTTTGTTTTAATATCATAAACATAGTTTATAATTATTTGTCTTTTCACGTGTACAAAAATATTTAAATTAAGCTGATATACACGCCCAGTAACATGCTACCAATACAAGTACAACAAGAATACATACAAGTTCAAACGTTATCGCCGCTGATAAGAACGACGTTTTTTTCCTCAAAATTTTCAAAATAAAAATTGTAAGACAAAAATAAATCTTTTTCAAATATTTTTTTACATATTGATCATAATTACGGATATAATATAAAGGTTCACAACATGGCGATATGATGAAAGCACTCGCTGATCAACGATCGTAGAACTCGATGTTTCTTTGTGAAAATACTTTAGATTGGACGTAACTATATTCCAGTTGTCTAAAAAAAAACCTACTCTTGTTATATTTAATTTATAGAATTATTTCATCACTCACAAAGATGCTGTTTTATCGCGAATAATACTTATTCTTGCCATCGAATAGAATTCTCGAGCTTTCACTTAACACACTTTTTTATTTGTGTCACAAATTAAATATTAAATACATGTCAAAACAGAAGGACTATTTTGAAAATAATTGTACCATAATCGAAAGCGTCAGTTTTTAAAAATAATCACCTTTCTGATAATATTAATCATTTTAACACATAAAACTTACTCGATTANATATATAAATGTCCAAATAACAAAATATTCGATATTTACAATTGTGTGGCTGGAGGTCGATTGTGTAAACCCTGTATCCGAACTTAAAAGTTTATTTTTAGTCATAGAGCATCTACATCAGCTCGGCGGGCACTAACCTAAAAATTGTCACACTGGCACATAAAACCACATTGAATTATCTTAGAACAGGTATTTACAGATGAATCGATGAGAAATCAGTCCTCATTCGTGGATATTTATTTAATCGTGCTGGGTTTCTTCCATTAAAAGATGGTGATGAAACCCAAGAAGCTGGGATCACTGAATCCTGGGCCAATAATTCGTCGCGAGGGTGTGCGGGTCCGGTCCTTGGCTCGGGATCTGAACAGGGACGGACACACCGGCTGATATCACTCCTAAAAACAAAATCGATCATTAAGTCTTCATTTATACTCACTGAGTTTCTGTTTTAAATGTTAGACGGATCGACCACTTTTTTTCTCACAAATAATCTGGATCTCGGTTAAAAAACAAATTCAGTTGTCATTTGTCAAGATTTCGACCTATTTTAAGGTCACCATCAAGGCAAAACAATCATAGAGATGTCTACAAATTGACGTACGTTTTTAAATGATGGTACCAAATTTCTCTGAAGACCAACTCAGTCCCAATATTGCCAAGGACTCTCAATGCCAAGACAAGTCACAGTCGTTGGTAATAATATAATTAATCTTAATCCTTGTAAATGAAAATAAAGAAGATACAGGAAATTGAATTTGGTCAGCCTGACGGTGAAATCGACACGGACAGTTGTAAACAAGACAAGGTCGATTATAAATTTGTATCTTATGTATTGGGCACTTAACTAGTAAGCAGAATAAACTTGAAGGAAGTTGATCAAACAATCAGGCGGAGAAACTTGCAGTGCTGAAGGCAGTGGACTGGAGTTACCAAGATGAAAATGATTCTTTAATAAATTTTCTAATAAACGCTGTTTTCTCGAATCAGAATAGATTCCATGATCAACATAATTACTATATTCCATTTATGGAGAAAATTATATGTCTAATCAATAAGATGAATCAGAAAGGGAAGAGTAATTAAGATTAATATGGGTGCATTCTCATGACGGATCAGTTGGAAATGAAACAGCCGATGGTCTAGCTAAAAATGCTTCACAAAAAGACTTACCTACTACCTACCACCTCATCCTCGCTATCATCTTATATCTAAACTGGAGAGAGGTAGCTGGGTGGAATGAAATCGAAATTGGCAGTCGTCGAAGAAATTAATCTTATCTCCCGCGATACATGTTCTTGCGACGGTCGTCCTCCACAAACAGTCCATCACTTATTGTATGACTGTCTACAGTGCCTGACAGGAGTGCACTGATCGAAAGTATAATTAGAAAAGGATTTTCTTAGCCCTTGATCAAGCAACCATCTTTGGACGAATAATAAGAAGAAAGAAAATCTGGTAACATATAATACTTATATATAGTAACATCCAAGTCCTTGGTAATGTTGGGACTGATGGAGAGTCGGTGTTCACAAAAGTTTGATCCCATCTATTAAAAACTTAATTATGTCAATTTTTTGACATCTTTAATATTGTTTTGCTCTGATGATGACCTTAAAATATGTCGAAAACTAGGCAGATAACGATCGAATTTGTTTTTTTCATCCGGACCATACCGAGATTCAGATTATTCGTGTATATTAACTGACACCGTCAGAAGGAAAATCGATTGTCAGTTTTCGGAAGACACACAAAGAATGTACAGTAAAGTTCACCTAATAATATATTTTCGTTAAACTCTAGTTAATAATATATTTTCAATAAAAGAAGTTGTTACATTCTGCTCGTATATGTCAACCAATCGATGTATCAACCTGAATCCACCCTAAATTGTAACCGTGTAGAAACATCACGTAACCCAGTAATGAGATTCTTTAATGGTGTAAATTCTGGCTAGATTATAACTATGATCGATTGCAACCGTATTACAATCTAGTCGTGTTGGTAGAGTCGATGAGAGGATAACTATGATCGACTGGCAAAAGTCTATCAACTCCCAAAGATCATACATCATTGGAATTTAATCACGGTCGGTTCAATTCGATCCGATATCATTTTCATACGAGATCATAAGAAAAATTGCAAACTAGAAATTGCGTTTACGTTAAATGTTTAACAAACCAGTTGTTCGTTCTGTTCAACTTAGCGCGAAAGAGTGATCATTCGTTTTTCTCCTACTCATTGAAATTACCCAGTCAGAAGCTGAGCTCCCTTTTCTGGGGATTTTGATCTTCGACTGTCCTAATCTCTATCAGCATTAGCAGTGTAATTAATAAGAACCTCTTTAGTTGATTTATAGTGGGATATTCTTTGAGTTGTTTACTTGTTTATTTATACGGTGTAGATATTCTGAAGTTCTTCTAATCCGGGAAAAGAAATAAGCAGTCCTACTAGAACGATCATGAATGCTTAGTAATGTCAAAACAGGTCGTATATCGTAATCAAATCATCTGAATATCGCAGGGAAACAGCTGGATGTTAGTAAAGAAATGTGAAACTTACCAGTTCCTGTTGTGGGAGTTGTGGGCGCAGGAGTAGCAGTGTAGGGCCCGGTCGAGGGCGACTGATGAGCTACTGCCGGATTGCAAGAGACTCTCGGGCTGTAGCTAGAGGATAGGGAATGTAGCGGGTCGTGGAACATGTAAGGATAGGCACCGTGATGCTCCCGAGCTTGCTGCAAGCATGAGCTGCTCAAACTCGTGCTGAAACAGAAAATGCCTGTTAAACCGAATAATCTTGCATTCTAAACCGAAAATACGGATTGTAGCGATTCCTACCTGTATGACTCCGTCATAGTTGAGATCGGCTGAGGTATCGATGAGTACATAGAGTTGAAGCCCGGGTTGATGTTGAGTCGACTCGACGGCGCTGGAGGACTAGCTGATGATCCGACGCCGTCGCTGCCTCTTCTTTGGTTTCTCAGTTTTTCTTCCCGACGCCATTTCGCCCTTCGATTGGAGAACCACACCTAAAACGAAACCTAAAATCAGTCGGGAAATTCCACAGTCGTTTGAAAAATCGTCGGAAATCTGCCCTCGGACTCCCGGAGACGAATCTTATACCGACTGGAGCCAATTAAAATTACAGAAATGCCTGAAGGATTCCACCGGCCCAATGGATCGCGAGAATGATCACATATGTTAAATGAGACGATATGGAATGAGTTAAAAAGAGGGGTGAGTGCGAGATTAGTCGCCAAGCCCTATGATGAATCAGATGCCCGCCCTTCTTATTGCCCGAGTATTACCCTAATAGTTGTCGTCCATAGGGTGGCCGACGACATATGGAAAGGAGATATCATTTGTCATGGACTTACAAGAACTCGGGAACGTCATCACATAGCCTAGGACTCGTCTCAGGGAGCCCCATATCAAACCAAATTCGTAAAATTATTAAGTTGTAATAAAAATCAAAACATGAGAACTTTATACTGACAAAAATTAATTAAATTCGATTGGAAAAATCAAAGTTGATGATAAATTTGCCACTGAATGAATTCGCAATGGAATAGTAGAGTGAAGTATTTGTCATTGTGTTTAATGAACAATACCACACGAAAGAGGGTTATTATTGCCTTTTAATTATGAAACAACAAATATGTTACATTATGTTATTTTATCGTGTTATAATCGTTGATTTGCGCCAAAGAATAACATTTAATTTGTATCGACTGGAGATATTATATGTCGGTTATTTATATTTCCTATTTTCTTGCCTCCCAATTAGCGGATATCATCCGGATGGATTTTGTGAGACCATGGTTCAAATCAGCTCACTCTATTGGCCAGAATAGATGTTGTCCAAACCTTTTTAGGTTTAATTTATCTTAGCATTCTAAAAATACTGAATCGTTAATTTTAAGCAACAAGCTAATGTTCTGACAAACTTTTTCGCTTTTTTATAGAAAAAAAATCAATATTATAAAGAGTCAGGCAGAAAAGTGCACCGAAAGGGGAAACAATACAACTTTTCAAGAATGTTACTTTTGAACTCTACTATTTCAGATGCTGGCTGTTTTTTGTTTAAACTAATCACTCGATACTATTGTTTCTCCATTATAGATCTATAAAACGCAAAATATAATTGTTTCGATATAATAAAGAGGCAGAAAAGCTCACCGAAAAAGTGGAAAGCATATCACTTTTCAGGAGCTACTTCATGATCGAGTTCAAATATCTCAGCGCCTTGTACTTTTTAAAAACAATTACTCGGTACAATTGTTTGTCATTATTGCTCTACGAAAGGAAAAAAAGTCATTTCAATATGACGAAGGGGTTTGGAGTAAAATGAGTAAAATGCACCGAAATGTGAAACATAACTTTTCAGGAGATGTTACTTCATGATCGAGCTCGAATATATCAGCTCCTAGTTATTTCTTCCAACTAATTCCTCCGTGCTATTATTTGTCTTTTATTAATCCGCAAAATGCAAAATCATTTCTATATAATAAAGAGTCAGGCTGGAAAGTGCCCCGAACGGTGAAACCATATTACTTTTCAGCTGATGCTACTTCATCGTGAAGAGAGACGTGGTACATTTGTCTATTATTTCCAGCAGGAGATGGGGTACTGACCCCGTAATGTCCATTATTATAGTAATAATGACAAAATGGGGGGTTGACCTTACAACTGTAAGGTAAAGATCCGGTTCGAATCCAGTGGCCCTGCAATTTAACTCGGTACACTTATAAATGAGCTTTTTATCAAAAACACCGACACCCTGTGGGTTGATCTTACCACGGCTGTTGCGAACCCTCGTAAAAATAATAATAATAATCATAATGGCAAAAAATTATCAATAGAAAGAGTTGGCTTTACCCATACCAACAAATGTATTTTATTTAGGAGACAATATATGGTATAAGCTTTTACTTTTATGCGTTTTGATTCGTTTGCATCAATTTAATAAACTCTTAAAATAATAAATTTAAATAAAGTCTGTTTTTGAATGATCTTTTAACTTGTCCATGTCACACTCAATGGACAATTTCACGTTAGATCCTCACTTGTGACCTCAACTTTTTTTGCCCATATAGTAAATATATCTGAACATTATACGAAAATTGAACAAGAGGATGTTCAATACTCAATACTTTTCGATTTAGAAAACGTGGTTAATGTGTCCTCAACCAATACAGACAAGTCGTATGGTTAAGATATCTTGAAAGCAATTATAGGA
This sequence comes from Cimex lectularius, assembly GCF_000648675.2. Taxonomy (NCBI): domain Eukaryota; kingdom Metazoa; phylum Arthropoda; class Insecta; order Hemiptera; family Cimicidae; genus Cimex; species Cimex lectularius. Next base: position 608,784 of record NW_019392750.1, on the reverse strand, counting down.
TATCGTCCTGACGGATTTTGTGTGACAATCGTCCAAAACAGTTTACGCCTATTGGCCAAAATGGATGCCTTAGGGTGGCCGCCTACATATGGAGATGAGGAATCATTTGTCAAGAACCTCGGAATGTCCAACGCCCACTGGCCCAATTCATGTCACCCCTCGTCTAAAACCAAGGCTTTCCAAAGACATTTTCTGACATAAAGCATATAGGAGTAAAGACTAGAACGTGTATAATGACAGCTCTGCTACTTCAATAAGCGCGTTTTGAGTTACTTAGATAAAAGTCCGCTTCTTACGATATGTTTACAGTTTTAGAACAAACTAGAATATTAATAATCAAACTGTAGGAAAAACAAAAACCCTTTAGGCAGAATTTATATCCGAAATAATTACTTATTGGCCTTTATCATTTATAATTACATATTTAAGAAAAACGATGGGTAGTGAGGCAATTTAGCAAGAAAAGGATCAGTTCATCTTAAGAGAAATCCCTCGAAGCACTATCAAGATTAACGAAACTTCAAGTTCTAATTTAAAACGTTTAACTATGTGATTGTGGATGATCTTATAAGCAACCTAAATGAAAGAGGATTCTGACGCAAGGATATACATTGAAATTGTTATATTAGCCAGGGGAAATTCGCATCAACATTACAAGACCTCCAAAGAGCACTCAACTTGGTAGAGGAATAGTTTCACCCCTCAAAAAATACACTTATTGCATTTACCAAGGAAAAAACATTGAAATGCAATGATCTCTGATAAAAAATTAACCTGTAACTCCCACCTGCACACATCGTAATTAAACAGTAAAATCTCTCTAATGAACACAATAAGAACTATAGGTAAATCTTGGCGACTAAAACTGAAAATGATGGGAAAAAACTGAATGACCTCAGTAAAAACAAGCTACCCAAACATTAGGCAGCATTCAAAGCTGTCAAAATTATGTATCACAGGGGCATTGAAAAAAAAACCACGTTAATTGCACAAGAAACTCTGCTAAACTTACCTACATTAAAAATATTTATTCACGGGGACACGAGGAAAAGCTCATTTAGGCTCCCAAAACAATCAAGTTGGATGGGAACTTCGGGCACACATCAATAATTAATAAAATCAGACACCCACTCTTAGAAATGGGCATTGACTAAGGGATCCCACAACACTGTTTACAACAAGTCTCAACAGACTACAAAAGAGAAAAAGAATTCAGGAGGAAATAAGTTACAATGATATGGTATTAAGATGGCCTCAAAACAGTTGAAGGAACCGGCTCAGGTGTTTTCTGTACAAAGTACAACATGAGTTCAAGCTTCATATACGTGCCGTAACCCTTAGCAAATTTTAAATAAGGTTACAATGCCAAAAAAATCCTCGTACGATAGGATAGCTATCTTGGGTACCAGGATACAAGGGAATTTAGGAAAGGAAAAGGCAGACCCATTCGTCAGAGAGGATCTGCAAGACCATATATAGGTCCTGAACCTATTCTTGAGATAACAGAAAGAAACATAGAATCCTTCATCATAGAATGGACCCAAACAAGACAAAAGGAAAGTGGATAAAATCTAGAAGAGCTAGATACGTTAAGCTTATATAAAAACAACTTTCACCAAGACTGGCAAAGTCAAGGCAAAAGACAAGGCTAAATCAGAGGTGTGTCACGACGATATACCGGTCTCTATATCTATATAACATGGGTATATTCAATGACCCCATTTGTAGAAACAGCCAACTATGTCATCTTCGAATGCGAAGCAACCGCTCAATGGAGACGTAACCTGGGATACTAAGAAAACTAGGGAAAGGAATCGTAGCAATACAGTCAAGGACATAGTACTACTTAGGAGAAGGATCGATTCGATCGCACAGAACTAAAGTACTGGGAAAGTAAAATAAGCCAGAAGGCTGCAGTACTTGGGGAACAAAAGAACCCCCATTACCTAGTATCAACATTCATCATCATCATTAAAGGTTTAACTTATATTTATAATTCTGAAATGTATTGTTTTGGTTACGTTAAAAATTGAGATTATAAACATAGCACCAAGCCGAACAAGACCAGTTTATATTCAAAGCCATTTTCATGCTTCTTCGTGAAAGAGATTCTTTGAAAGCTCTCCGAAGGAACGGAACGTTTTTCTTCCTAATTGGATGTTATTTTTGAACAGAAAATTGTAAATATTCATGATCTAAATATTCATTTTTTTAAATTTTATGTACATTATTTTTATAGCCAAGTGTCTATGAATCGTCCATCCTGAACAATCCATTAAATCAGATCCGATGGCGGAACAACCGCCAGGGTAACAATAAATATAAATATAGGAAATGGTTGTGAAATATTTTATAGACTGGTACAAAACTCTTGGAAGAGAACGATAACGATTTGCTATAAATCCCTTGCCGGTGGACGATTTGGTAGAAGTGGACATGTTGATTCAGAAGAAACTAGAAAAAACGTGTAATTTTATCGCTCTAATGATAATTTGTTTACGAAAACAATAGTTAGTCAATTTTTTGACGATGTGAACAACCAATAATTTATTCGTTTTCAGCGTATTTTATCAATTATTCCCTGGTCCAATAGGAGGGGAGCGTATTTCTCTTCTTTTTTTATTATAAATGTATAGATACAAGTCTAATGGATTGACTTGATTTAAAAAAAGAAAAAAATGTTAGACCTATATTATCCCTCATTGGATCCTTTGCAGATGACACAGCCGTATTTTCTTGTTTACTATCTTCCAACGCCCCACCGTCAACGAATAGCCAAATGGATCTAACTTTGAAGGATAAAAATTAACGAAAACAAATGCACCCTTGTCACGTTTACCCTCCGAAGCAAAACCCATTATTCAATATTCCTCAACAAAATTTCCATCTGTAAAGTTAGTGTTCTATCTTGAGTCACGCATAACCCTGCACTGACACATACAAATAAAAGAGTACTCGGGATGAATCGGACGATTTAACTGACTTTTAACTTACATAAATCCGATACAGTTTTCCAGTCCCAAATCATACCAATTGAAAAGTGCGCCTGAGAAGTAAAATGTCTAAGAACACATTCCAGGAAGATTCTCAGGCAAGGTTAAGGCCAAAAGCGAATGGAATTGTACAGAATCCCTAACAGAAGTCAGTGAAACCAAATGCCCTGGGGCATGGGCTCCTGGACATTTGGTACTTAAACGCAATGAGAGGGTGGATATGTTGGCAAAAGAAGGAGCCAATATGAATTCTCTGAGCCCCGAACCCTAGGCAGTTCGAATTTATGGCCAATTCTAAGTCTAAAATTCACTCATTTTCTTGAATATTACCGGACAGATGAAGGGCAAAAGGAAAAAGACACTGATGATGCGTCTGGCCAGTACAGCGAGGTGTAACATCGTTAACTCCGATTATTACTAAATTGTTTACTTCACAAAACCTTTATCCTTGTTCCGGCTTCCCTAAATTAAAAATAACGACTTCACAGACCAACATTCCCACAATGCCAAATACTTCCCCACACGCTTGAATAATTGTAATGAACAGATCAGTCCACTTCCTATACGCCCTCGCTCTTGCACTCTTCCAATACAACAGTTTTTACCACCGTGATCTGAGTAATTTTCGATCGTCTCCTAGTCTCCAACCCAAATGTTGGTCATCACAGGGTGGCGGAGATGGACGAATTTCCCCGATTTCGTTAATCAACAGGTGCAATTTGAAGCAGAAAAACCAATCGAACGAGCTCTCACTAATTTCTTCCAAACGTTAAATTCTTTGTATCTGTAGATCCCATTTTGCGGCAAACGGCGATTGTCAGTGTCGATGTATGAAATATCTGTCATTTTCGCTTGGTTGCCAGAGGATAAGCAGTCCTTGGCAATTTTGAGAATGAGCCAGTGTTCAAAGAAATTTGAAACCAACCATTCGAAATTTAATTATGTCACTTTGTAGACATCTTTAAGATACGAAGACCTTAAAATATGTCGGACGTTTTGGCAGATAACGAACGATTTTTTTTTTTTTCATTCAGATCATACCGGCATCCAGATTATTCACAGAGGATAGGCAGAAATAAAATGATAAAACTGGCAAATTTCAGATTCATCACCCTGAAGACAACCAGGGGATATCGCGTAAAAAGAAAAATGCTAACTCTTTTGAACCTATGTCCCTTTAATTTCATTATGTTGCAAAACAATGGATAATAAAATCTCAAAAGCCCCTTTATAGTTTATTTTTATTTTTAAACCCGCCCACTAATTTTGATCTGTTTGTGTTCTACACGGGATTTGTCAAATGAAGGCCCTACTGTCTTATTTATTCCTACTTTTTCTTTTTATAGATATATATTTTTATCCTTTCCAGTACGCGTAATGCCGCTCACAGTCTAGTAAAAACGGAGAAAATCGGTAAAAATAGAAAGGGAGCCGTCTCTTTCAGGATGCCGAAGAAAAGGAATACCTCCGCAATCAATTGGACAAGTGTTTTAGTCAACAAAACACGGTGTTTTTTACGGGGTAAATATCCCTATCTAAAGGGGGAGGAGGGTAAGTTAATTGAAAGGATCCTCTCTGCTCGGATTGGTGAGGGTGGAGCCAACAGGCTTAACAATTTGGCAACTCCAACCAGCCCCTGCGGATGACAGTTTTAAGGAAAGAGTTGGCTTTCGCTTTCTTGGGGGAGAGATAGGGCTTGGGAGGGAGACACTTAAGTAAAATCAATACGTCGGGCCATAGGGAGGTGAGCGCGGGAAACGAGGCTTGAAAACATGCGTCAACAGGGCAAATGTTTGTCCTCGCCAAACAGTTTTATCCCTTCCTATTTGGACAAGCAGAAAAATGGGCAGCCCTGTTTGGTTACGGCCCTTTTTATTTTTTCTAGTCTGGATACGCCGTATTAAACCGGGGGCCGCGTTATTTCGATATTGCCGCCCCCGGCTCCAGAATGGCCTATTCGACAATAAAACGAACCCGGAACGACACATCAAAGCGTGCCAAGGAAATAAGGAAAAAACCTCGCGTCTATCCACTTTCTACAATGGAATATCAGACACTATACAAGATTTCAAAGCTACATCAACATACCTTGAACTATAAACACAACTAGTACTAGAACTAGAACTAGATAACACACTAACTCGTTTTCCTTCCGATAGGACTCTATGTCCTCTAAAATAAATGCACGACCAATTATCGAATTTTTAACTGAGATAACCATATTTTTTAATATAATATAACTCTACCATAACTTTGGATAAAATATAATTTAACGATTAAAACTTCTACTTTCACACCCTCGTTTTAAAGGGTAGCAACCTTTCTCGGAGGAAAAGCTGGTTTTTGGATTTTATTTAACTCTTCTACTAGATGGATTTTCATTTTGAAACGCATTTCTTTTTTTTTTAGACGACACTTTATTTTCTGCTGGACTGTCAGACCCTTGTTGTCAGTGTGAGAGAAAAGTGCGCCGAAATGGAAAACAATATAACTTTTCAGAGGATGCTATTTTATAATCGAGATCGAATGAAGCTGGGAAGATAGTTTTCGACATAGAATATACAGAAAAAGACGAGAGTCTTTGAACAGCGCTAGCGAATTTAAAATTCAAATCAAGATTCACCAGAACACTTGATTCAAATCTTAGAAAAAATATTTACTTTTAAAGCAGGGCATCTCACGGGATCAGTTTCATTCCGTGCAAAATCGGTTTTAGTCTAATGTAAAACAAGATTTATTGAAACCCCCTTAACCTTGTTATTATTTAATGAGATATCGGTATTATTTGGTTCAAATTAATTAACACGACTGTTTAAGCAAGTTAGTATTCTGCCCGATGAAGAAATGGAAGAAGAAGATCTTTGAAACATTCTCTTTCCCAGTTTTGTAAAAAAATCAAATTAAAAATTTCTTAGCTCATTTCAGGCGATTTTAACTTTTGTTAGCTTCAGGTAAGAATTTCTCTCAATTTTCTTTCCTCTGTTAATTTTGTTTGTGACGCAATGATTCGTTTAAGCCGCCAAGAATCAGTTAGAATCGCCACTCTCCATGAAGAAGTTCATAGCGCTACATCGCCTTGGGATTCCTTATTTTTCAGTTTCAAGGGCGATAAGAGGTGCAGGGAGACTGGGAGGCACTCGAGGCACCATAATTGAATAGCTTCGGGCATTAAAAGCTGGAACGAAGAAAACTGAGAGGTACCTCAAACCTTAGATCATGAAGGCCCTTGAAAGGTCTCCTCACAACAAAACACTGCAGAGATCGATTTGCCATGGAAACACTTGTAATATTAAAAAATGGGAAAATGTCCTATTCACTGATGAGACGTTAACAGCCCAGATGGTCGTGAAAGAGCCTGGAGAACGACGTGGAGGAGGGTCTATCAAATTCTGGCATTTCTTGGAAGGCACGTACCGAGTTGTAACAATCCAAGAACGTTTTGGACGACTTAAGTTATGTAGAGAATGTACCTTGATGTACCTGATTGTAAATGATGTACCTTTAATAATTTTATTAGACTCTGAATGATTGCTGCATGATAATGCTCGTCCACCTAAGGAAACATTGAAAAATACATCACAACTCTCCAAAGTCGCCAGCAAAAAGTCCTGACCTTAACCAAATCTAACTAACACACACACACACACACACACACACACACACACACACACACACACACACACACACACACACACACACACACACACACACCACACACTCTGGTACACTCTTGTAAGAAAATCACGACCTCTAAATAATCTTATAAGAAAGGTTAGTTCACGGAATATTGGAGAAATATTCGACATGGATCTTATTCGAGGAATTGGCAATAAAAAAATGAAAATGTACGTCAAACATGTGGTTTTTGAACCATCAAATCACATTTATATGTTATGCTGGGTATAATGATCGGCACTCGGTATAGATCATTATTCCTTCTTACCTCGAAGTATAGCTCCAACATCATTAGGTGAAAGATGGTGCTGAATTCCAAAAATAAACGAAACACATTAGCTATACAAAATAAAGTTACTCTTTGCTGGGTCCCAGGATATGTAGGTGTAGAGGAAAACTGCAGAGCGAACGCCCTTGCAAGGAAGGGGGCTTCTATACCGATGATAGGTCCTGAGCCCTTCTATGGCATAGGGAATCACACTATAAATGAGTATCTTATACAAAAAGACAAAATGAAAATGAGGAAACAGTGGAGGTCACTCATTGGACACAAACAATTCAAGAACGTTCTAGCAAATTTGAAAAGGAAAGAAACAACAGAATCGATTAAAGGAAGTAATAAAAAATTCGAATCCTAACAGGATTCTTAACAGGACACTGATGACTGAAGGGATATTTAAGAAAGATTGGTATAATCCAACGTGGTTCAGATTCTGAAAAGCAGTAGAGGCGCACCTACTAATAAACTATGGCGCTATATTTGCGTGAAGGTGGGAGTGTTTTGGGATCTACAAGGTGGCCGTAGAAGATATTCAACCATTGAAACCTGGGATACTAATCAAATTTCTTGATAAATTAGGAATCACCAGTGTGCTATAGAGACAGGGGTATGTACGATACCTATCAAAGGACGCAGTATGTCACACCCCGAACATTACATCTTACGTCGAAGTCCATTAACGATCCGTGAATAACTTGTTTTAATAAATTTCCCAATATTCCGCGGTGATCTGGAGTAAAACAAAAGCTCAACTGGTCGTTATAATGGCCTGATGTAACAATTTTTCCCAATAATAAAAATATTCATGTCTCTATATCGGGACAAGTTAGACACTCACACAGTTATCACAGATCATCAGGCTGACAAAGCGTAAACGTTGTTTGTACAGGTCATTGGAGAGGTGGGGGCGGATTCGAGTTAAAAACATATTTATCGAATGGGCGAAGGTAAAAGAGGGTGGTGCACAGTTAATTATCTCCATTCAAAGGCGAGCAATTGAGAGCTGACCCCCTACTACTCGTGTAACCCACTGGATATTACTTATCTAAATGACTTGAACATTACTTATCTAGATTAGTTCGGGTTTGCCCTTTGATTCATGGCCAGAAGAGGGGAAATATGGCCCTATACACAGATACAATGTATCTCTTTCACTCCTGCCGGCCCTTTTCATTAAAGGGAAATACCTATCCGGCTCTGCTTTTCCAATTACACTTCCAGTTCAAAAAATACGTTACTGGCCCCTCCCTCAGTTGGCCATCAATCAGTGAGTTATTTATTTTGTCCTTGTTTTTTCATACCGACCAGGGCCTGACGCTATTACTTAATGTTTTATAAACCTCAAAATAAAATGTTTGATATATCGGTTTTATTGTATTGATTTGAAACGCCAAAGATGGAAAAATAAATCAATTTTATTTATTGTTAGATTTTTTATCAAAATGTCCACCTTATCTCACTATTTTTTGAAAAAAAGTTGTTATAAAAAATTCGAATCATATAGAAAGAAAATCTATAAAATGGTATGATTTCGCCCTCCTCACACCAATAAACTATCGACTTTTCTTTTCAAGGCTCAATTTATAAAGTATCATTTTTTGTTTTGCAATAAAACCATTACACCAAATAAAATTATTATTTATAATAATAAATAAGAAAAGAAAGGCTAGGAAAAGATAGCAACAATCAAGAGACCCTGCAGACAATAACATTCTTAACAATATGACTCAAAAACTTAAACGAAAGCTAAAATAAAACTCACAAGCTTTTGACAAGGTCTGGCACGAAGGACTCATCAATAAACTAAAAGGTATGCTACCAAAGCAGTATGTCGAT